>NC_092094.1:347199-442866 GCF_045679555.1 Salvelinus alpinus
GTTTCCTCACAGTTATAACTTTAGTGTTAGTTTCCTCACATTTATAACTTTAGTGTCAGTTTCCTCACATTTATAACTTTAGTGTTAGTTTCCTCACAGTTATAACTTTAGTGTTAGTTTCCTCACATTTATAACTTTAGTGTCAGTTTCCTCACATTTATAACTTTAGTGTTAGTTTCCTCACATTTATAACTTTAGTGTCAGTTTCCTCACATTTATAACTTTAGTGTTAGTTTCCTCACATTTATAACTTTAGTGTTAGTTTCCTTACATTTATAACTGTCTCTTTAGTGTTGGTTTCCTCACATTTATAACTTTAGTGTTGGTTTCCTCACATTTATAACTTTAGTGTTAGTTTCCTCACATTTATAACTTTAGTGTCAGTTTCCTCACATTTATAACTTTAGTGTCAGTTTCCTCACATTTATAACTTTAGTGTTAGTTTCCTTACATTTATAACTTTAGTGTTAGTTTCCTCACATTTATAACTGTCTCTTTAGTGTTGGTTTCCTCACATTTATAACTTTAGTGTTAGTTTCCTCACATTTATAACTTTAGTGTCAGTTTCCTCACATTTATAACTTTAGTGTTAGTTTCCTCACATTTATAACTTTAGTGTTAGTTTCCTCACATTTATAACTGTCTCTTTAGTGTTGGTTTCCTCACATTTATAACTTTAGTGTTAGTTTCCTCACATTTATAACTTTAGTGTTAGTTTCCTCACATTTATAACTGTCTCTTTAGTGTTGGTTTCCTCACATTTATAACTTTAGTGTTAGTTTCCTCACATTTATAACTTTAGTGTTAGTTTCCTCACATTTATAACTTTAGTGTTAGTTTCCTCACATTTATAACTTTAGTGTCAGTTTCCTCACATTTATAACTTTAGTGTTAGTTTCCTCACATTTATAACTTTAGTGTTAGTTTCCTTACATTTTAACTGTCTCTTTAGTGTTGGTTTCCTCACATTTATAACTTTAGTGTTGGTTTCCTCACATTTATAACTTTAGTGTTAGTTTCCTTACATTTATAACTGTCTCTTTAGTGTTGGTTTCCTCACATTTATAACTTTAGTGTTAGTTTCCTCACATTTATAACTTTAGTGTTAGTTTCCTCACATTTATAACTTTAGTGTTAGTTTCCTCACATTTATAACTTTAGTGTCAGTTTCCTCACATTTATAACTTTAGTGTTAGTTTCCTCACATTTATAACTTTAGTGTTAGTTTCCTTACATTTATAACTGTCTCTTTAGTGTTGGTTTCCTCACATTTATAACTTTAGTGTTGGTTTCCTCACATTTATAACTTTAGTGTTAGTTTCCTTACATTTATAACTGTCTCTTTAGTGTTGGTTTCCTCACATTTATAACTTTAGTGTTAGTTTCCTCACATTTATAACTTTAGTGTTAGTTTCCTCACATTTATAACTTTAGTGTTAGTTTCCTCACATTTATAACTTTAGTGTTAGTTTCCTCACATTTATAACTTTAGTGTTAGTTTCCTCACATTTATAACTTTAGTGTTAGTTTCCTCACATTTATAACTTTAGTGTTAGTTTCCTCACATTTATAACTTTAGTGTTAGTTTCCTCACATTTATAACTTTAGTGTTGGTTTCCTCACATTTATAACTTTAGTGTTAGTTTCCTCACATTTATAACTTTAGTGTTAGTTTCCTCACATTTATAACTTTAGTGTTAGTTTCCTCACATTTATAACTTTAGTGTTAGTTTCCTCACATTTATAACTTTAGTGTCAGTTTCCTCACATTTATAACTTTAGTGTTAGTTTCCTCACATTTATAACTTTAGTGTCAGTTTCCTCACATTTATAACTTTAGTGTTAGTTTCCTCACATTTATAACTTTAGTGTCAGTGTTAGTTTCCTCACATTTATAACTTTAGTGTTAGTTTCCTCACATTTATAACTTTAGTGTTAGTTTCCTCACAGTTATAACTTTAGTGTTAGTTTCCTCACATTTATAACTTTAGTGTTAGTTTCCTCACATTTATAACTTTAGTGTTAGTTTCCTCACATTTATAACTTTAGTGTTAGTTTCCTTACATTTATAACTTTAGTGTTAGTTTCCTTACATTTATAACTTTAGTGTTAGTTTCCTCACATTTATAACTTTAGTGTTAGTTTCCTCACATTTATAACTTTAGTGTTAGTTTCCTCACAGTTATAACTTTAGTGTTAGTTTCCTCACATTTATAACTTTAGTGTCAGTTTCCTCACATTTATAACTTTAGTGTTAGTTTCCTCACAGTTATAACTTTAGTGTTAGTTTCCTCACATTTATAACTTTAGTGTCAGTTTCCTCACATTTATAACTTTAGTGTTAGTTTCCTCACATTTATAACTTTAGTGTCAGTTTCCTCACATTTATAACTTTAGTGTTAGTTTCCTCACATTTATAACTTTAGTGTTAGTTTCCTTACATTTATAACTGTCTCTTTAGTGTTGGTTTCCTCACATTTATAACTTTAGTGTTAGTTTCCTCACATTTATAACTTTAGTGTTAGTTTCCTCACATTTATAACTTTAGTGTCAGTTTCCTCACATTTATAACTTTAGTGTCAGTTTCCTCACATTTATAACTTTAGTGTTAGTTTCCTTACATTTATAACTTTAGTGTTAGTTTCCTCACATTTATAACTGTCTCTTTAGTGTTGGTTTCCTCACATTTATAACTTTAGTGTTAGTTTCCTCACATTTATAACTTTAGTGTCAGTTTCCTCACATTTATAACTTTAGTGTTAGTTTCCTCACATTTATAACTTTAGTGTTAGTTTCCTCACATTTATAACTGTCTCTTTAGTGTTGGTTTCCTCACATTTATAACTTTAGTGTTAGTTTCCTCACATTTATAACTTTAGTGTTAGTTTCCTCACATTTATAACTGTCTCTTTAGTGTTGGTTTCCTCACATTTATAACTTTAGTGTTAGTTTCCTCACATTTATAACTTTAGTGTTAGTTTCCTCACATTTATAACTTTAGTGTTAGTTTCCTCACATTTATAACTT
The DNA here is from genome assembly GCF_045679555.1 of Salvelinus alpinus. Taxonomy (NCBI): domain Eukaryota; kingdom Metazoa; phylum Chordata; class Actinopteri; order Salmoniformes; family Salmonidae; genus Salvelinus; species Salvelinus alpinus. Next base: position 350,227 of record NC_092094.1, read on the forward strand.
TAGTGTCAGTTTCCTCACATTTATAACTTTAGTGTTAGTTTCCTCACATTTATAACTTTAGTGTTAGTTTCCTTACATTTTAACTGTCTCTTTAGTGTTGGTTTCCTCACATTTATAACTTTAGTGTTGGTTTCCTCACATTTATAACTTTAGTGTTAGTTTCCTTACATTTATAACTGTCTCTTTAGTGTTGGTTTCCTCACATTTATAACTTTAGTGTTAGTTTCCTCACATTTATAACTTTAGTGTTAGTTTCCTCACATTTATAACTTTAGTGTTAGTTTCCTCACATTTATAACTTTAGTGTTAGTTTCCTCACATTTATAACTTTAGTGTTAGTTTCCTCACATTTATAACTTTAGTGTTAGTTTCCTCACATTTATAACTTTAGTGTTAGTTTCCTCACATTTATAACTTTAGTGTTAGTTTCCTCACATTTATAACTTTAGTGTTGGTTTCCTCACATTTATAACTTTAGTGTTAGTTTCCTCACATTTATAAATTTAGTGTTAGTTTCCTCACATTTATAACTTTAGTGTTAGTTTCCTCACATTTATAACTTTAGTGTTAGTTTCCTCACAGTTATAACTTTAGTGTTAGTTTCCTCACATTTATAACTTTAGTGTCAGTTTCCTCACATTTATAACTTTAGTGTTAGTTTCCTCACATTTATAACTTTAGTGTTAGTTTCCTCACATTTATAACTTTAGTGTTAGTTTCCTCACATTTATAACTTTAGTGTTAGTTTCCTCACATTTATAACTTTAGTGTTAGTTTCCTCACATTTATAACTGTCTCTTTAGTGTTGGTTTCCTCACATTTATAACTTTAGTGTTAGTTTCCTCACATTTATAACTTTAGTGTTAGTTTCCTCACATTTATAACTTTAGTGTTAGTTTCCTCACATTTATAACTTTAGTGTCAGTTTCCTCACATTTATAACTTTAGTGTTAGTTTCCTCACATTTATAACTTTAGTGTTAGTTTCCTTACATTTTAACTGTCTCTTTAGTGTTGGTTTCCTCACATTTATAACTTTAGTGTTGGTTTCCTCACATTTATAACTTTAGTGTTAGTTTCCTTACATTTATAACTGTCTCTTTAGTGTTGGTTTCCTCACATTTATAACTTTAGTGTTAGTTTCCTCACATTTATAACTTTAGTGTTAGTTTCCTCACATTTATAACTTTAGTGTTAGTTTCCTCACATTTATAACTTTAGTGTCAGTTTCCTCACATTTATAACTTTAGTGTTAGTTTCCTCACATTTATAACTTTAGTGTTAGTTTCCTTACATTTATAACTGTCTCTTTAGTGTTGGTTTCCTCACATTTATAACTTTAGTGTTGGTTTCCTCACATTTATAACTTTAGTGTTAGTTTCCTTACATTTATAACTGTCTCTTTAGTGTTGGTTTCCTCACATTTATAACTTTAGTGTTAGTTTCCTCACATTTATAACTTTAGTGTTAGTTTCCTCACATTTATAACTTTAGTGTTAGTTTCCTCACATTTATAACTTTAGTGTTAGTTTCCTCACATTTATAACTTTAGTGTTAGTTTCCTCACATTTATAACTTTAGTGTTAGTTTCCTCACATTTATAACTTTAGTGTTAGTTTCCTCACATTTATAACTTTAGTGTTAGTTTCCTCACATTTATAACTTTAGTGTTGGTTTCCTCACATTTATAACTTTAGTGTTAGTTTCCTCACATTTATAACTTTAGTGTTAGTTTCCTCACATTTATAACTTTAGTGTTAGTTTCCTCACATTTATAACTTTAGTGTTAGTTTCCTCACATTTATAACTTTAGTGTCAGTTTCCTCACATTTATAACTTTAGTGTTAGTTTCCTCACATTTATAACTTTAGTGTCAGTTTCCTCACATTTATAACTTTAGTGTTAGTTTCCTCACATTTATAACTTTAGTGTCAGTGTTAGTTTCCTCACATTTATAACTTTAGTGTTAGTTTCCTCACATTTATAACTTTAGTGTTAGTTTCCTCACAGTTATAACTTTAGTGTTAGTTTCCTCACATTTATAACTTTAGTGTTAGTTTCCTCACATTTATAACTTTAGTGTTAGTTTCCTCACATTTATAACTTTAGTGTTAGTTTCCTTACATTTATAACTTTAGTGTTAGTTTCCTTACATTTATAACTTTAGTGTTAGTTTCCTCACATTTATAACTTTAGTGTTAGTTTCCTCACATTTATAACTTTAGTGTTAGTTTCCTCACAGTTATAACTTTAGTGTTAGTTTCCTCACATTTATAACTTTAGTGTCAGTTTCCTCACATTTATAACTTTAGTGTTAGTTTCCTCACAGTTATAACTTTAGTGTTAGTTTCCTCACATTTATAACTTTAGTGTCAGTTTCCTCACATTTATAACTTTAGTGTTAGTTTCCTCACATTTATAACTTTAGTGTCAGTTTCCTCACATTTATAACTTTAGTGTTAGTTTCCTCACATTTATAACTTTAGTGTTAGTTTCCTTACATTTATAACTGTCTCTTTAGTGTTGGTTTCCTCACATTTATAACTTTAGTGTTAGTTTCCTCACATTTATAACTTTAGTGTTAGTTTCCTCACATTTATAACTTTAGTGTCAGTTTCCTCACATTTATAACTTTAGTGTCAGTTTCCTCACATTTATAACTTTAGTGTTAGTTTCCTTACATTTATAACTTTAGTGTTAGTTTCCTCACATTTATAACTGTCTCTTTAGTGTTGGTTTCCTCACATTTATAACTTTAGTGTTAGTTTCCTCACATTTATAACTTTAGTGTCAGTTTCCTCACATTTATAACTTTAGTGTTAGTTTCCTCACATTTATAACTTTAGTGTTAGTTTCCTCACATTTATAACTGTCTCTTTAGTGTTGGTTTCCTCACATTTATAACTTTAGTGTTAGTTTCCTCACATTTATAACTTTAGTGTTAGTTTCCTCACATTTATAACTGTCTCTTTAGTGTTGGTTTCCTCACATTTATAACTTTAGTGTTAGTTTCCTCACATTTATAACTTTAGTGTTAGTTTCCTCACATTTATAACTTTAGTGTTAGTTTCCTCACATTTATAACTTTAGTGTCAGTTTCCTCACATTTATAACTTTAGTGTTAGTTTCCTCACATTTATAACTTTAGTGTTAGTTTCCTTACATTTTAACTGTCTCTTTAGTGTTGGTTTCCTCACATTTATAACTTTAGTGTTGGTTTCCTCACATTTATAACTTTAGTGTTAGTTTCCTTACATTTATAACTGTCTCTTTAGTGTTGGTTTCCTCACATTTATAACTTTAGTGTTAGTTTCCTCACATTTATAACTTTAGTGTTAGTTTCCTCACATTTATAACTTTAGTGTTAGTTTCCTCACATTTATAACTTTAGTGTTAGTTTCCTCACATTTATAACTTTAGTGTTAGTTTCCTCACATTTATAACTTTAGTGTTAGTTTCCTCACATTTATAACTTTAGTGTTAGTTTCCTCACATTTATAACTTTAGTGTTAGTTTCCTCACATTTATAACTTTAGTGTTGGTTTCCTCACATTTATAACTTTAGTGTTAGTTTCCTCACATTTATAAATTTAGTGTTAGTTTCCTCACATTTATAACTTTAGTGTTAGTTTCCTCACATTTATAACTTTAGTGTTAGTTTCCTCACAGTTATAACTTTAGTGTTAGTTTCCTCACATTTATAACTTTAGTGTCAGTTTCCTCACATTTATAACTTTAGTGTTAGTTTCCTCACATTTATAACTTTAGTGTTAGTTTCCTCACATTTATAACTTTAGTGTTAGTTTCCTCACATTTATAACTTTAGTGTTAGTTTCCTCACATTTATAACTTTAGTGTTAGTTTCCTCACATTTGTAACTTTAGTGTTAGTTTCCTCACATTTATAACTTTAGTGTTAGTTTCCTCACATTTATAACTTTAGTGTTAGTTTCCTCACAGTTATAACTTTAGTGTTAGTTTCCTCACATTTATAACTTTAGTGTTAGTTTCCTCACATTTATAACTTTAGTGTTAGTTTCCTCACATTTATAACTTTAGTGTTAGTTTCCTTACATTTATAACTTTAGTGTTAGTTTCCTTACATTTATAACTTTAGTGTTAGTTTCCTCACATTTATAACTTTAGTGTTAGTTTCCTCACATTTATAACTTTAGTGTTAGTTTCCTCACAGTTATAACTTTAGTGTTAGTTTCCTCACATTTATAACTTTAGTGTCAGTTTCCTCACATTTATAACTTTAGTGTTAGTTTCCTCACAGTTATAACTTTAGTGTTAGTTTCCTCACATTTATAACTTTAGTGTCAGTTTCCTCACATTTATAACTTTAGTGTTAGTTTCCTCACATTTATAACTTTAGTGTCAGTTTCCTCACATTTATAACTTTAGTGTTAGTTTCCTCACATTTATAACTTTAGTGTTAGTTTCCTCACATTTATAACTTTAGTGTTAGTTTCCTTACATTTATAACTTTAGTGTTAGTTTCCTCACATTTATAACTTTAGTGTTAGTTTCCTCACATTTATAACTTTAGTGTCAGTTTCCTCACATTTATAACTTTAGTGTCAGTTTCCTCACATTTATAACTTTAGTGTTAGTTTCCTTACATTTATAACTTTAGTGTTAGTTTCCTCACATTTATAACTGTCTCTTTAGTGTTGGTTTCCTCACATTTATAACTTTAGTGTTAGTTTCCTCACATTTATAACTTTAGTGTCAGTTTCCTCACATTTATAACTTTAGTGTTAGTTTCCTCACATTTATAACTTTAGTGTTAGTTTCCTCACATTTATAACTGTCTCTTTAGTGTTGGTTTCCTCACATTTATAACTTTAGTGTTAGTTTCCTCACATTTATAACTTTAGTGTTAGTTTCCTCACATTTATAACTGTCTCTTTAGTGTTGGTTTCCTCACATTTATAACTTTAGTGTTAGTTTCCTCACATTTATAACTTTAGTGTTAGTTTCCTCACATTTATAACTTTAGTGTTAGTTTCCTCACATTTATAACTTTAGTGTCAGTTTCCTCACATTTATAACTTTAGTGTTAGTTTCCTCACATTTATAACTTTAGTGTTAGTTTCCTTACATTTTAACTGTCTCTTTAGTGTTGGTTTCCTCACATTTATAACTTTAGTGTTGGTTTCCTCACATTTATAACTTTAGTGTTAGTTTCCTTACATTTATAACTGTCTCTTTAGTGTTGGTTTCCTCACATTTATAACTTTAGTGTTAGTTTCCTCACATTTATAACTTTAGTGTTAGTTTCCTCACATTTATAACTTTAGTGTTAGTTTCCTCACATTTATAACTTTAGTGTCAGTTTCCTCACATTTATAACTTTAGTGTTGGTTTCCTCACATTTATAACTTTAGTGTTAGTTTCCTCACATTTATAACTTTAGTGTTAGTTTCCTCACATTTATAACTTTAGTGTTAGTTTCCTCACATTTATAACTTTAGTGTTAGTTTCCTCACATTTATAACTTTAGTGTTAGTTTCCTCACATTTATAACTTTAGTGTTGGTTTCCTCACATTTATAACTTTAGTGTTAGTTTCCTCACATTTATAAATTTAGTGTTAGTTTCCTCACATTTATAACTTTAGTGTTAGTTTCCTCACATTTATAACTTTAGTGTCAGTTTCCTCACATTTATAACTTTAGTGTTAGTTTCCTCACATTTATAACTTTAGTGTTAGTTTCCTCACATTTATAACTGTCTCTTTAGTGTTGGTTTCCTCACATTTATAACTTTAGTGTTAGTTTCCTCACATTTATAACTTTAGTGTCAGTTTCCTCACATTTATAACTTTAGTGTTAGTTTCCTCACATTTATAACTTTAGTGTTAGTTTCCTTACATTTATAACTGTCTCTTTAGTGTTGGTTTCCTCACATTTATAACTTTAGTGTTAGTTTCCTCACATTTATAACTTTAGTGTTAGTTTCCTCACATTTATAACTTTAGTGTCAGTTTCCTCACATTTATAACTTTAGTGTCAGTTTCCTCACATTTATAACTTTAGTGTTAGTTTCCTTACATTTATAACTTTAGTGTTAGTTTCCTCACATTTATAACTGTCTCTTTAGTGTTGGTTTCCTCACATTTATAACTTTAGTGTTAGTTTCCTCACATTTATAACTTTAGTGTCAGTTTCCTCACATTTATAACTTTAGTGTTAGTTTCCTCACATTTATAACTTTAGTGTTAGTTTCCTCACATTTATAACTGTCTCTTTAGTGTTGGTTTCCTCACATTTATAACTTTAGTGTTAGTTTCCTCACATTTATAACTTTAGTGTTAGTTTCCTCACATTTATAACTGTCTCTTTAGTGTTGGTTTCCTCACATTTATAACTTTAGTGTTAGTTTCCTCACATTTATAACTTTAGTGTTAGTTTCCTCACATTTATAACTTTAGTGTTAGTTTCCTCACATTTATAACTTTAGTGTCAGTTTCCTCACATTTATAACTTTAGTGTTAGTTTCCTCACATTTATAACTTTAGTGTTAGTTTCCTTACATTTATAACTGTCTCTTTAGTGTTGGTTTCCTCACATTTATAACTTTAGTGTTGGTTTCCTCACATTTATAACTTTAGTGTTAGTTTCCTTACATTTATAACTGTCTCTTTAGTGTTGGTTTCCTCACATTTATAACTTTAGTGTTAGTTTCCTCACATTTATAACTTTAGTGTTAGTTTCCTCACATTTATAACTTTAGTGTTAGTTTCCTCACATTTATAACTTTAGTGTTAGTTTCCTCACATTTATAACTTTAGTGTTAGTTTCCTCACATTTATAACTTTAGTGTTAGTTTCCTCACATTTATAACTTTAGTGTTAGTTTCCTCACATTTATAACTTTAGTGTTAGTTTCCTCACATTTATAACTTTAGTGTTGGTTTCCTCACATTTATAACTTTAGTGTTAGTTTCCTCACATTTATAACTTTAGTGTTAGTTTCCTCACATTTATAACTTTAGTGTTAGTTTCCTCACATTTATAACTTTAGTGTCAGTTTCCTCACATTTATAACTTTAGTGTTAGTTTCCTCACATTTATAACTTTAGTGTTAGTTTCCTCACATTTATAACTGTCTCTTTAGTGTTGGTTTCCTCACATTTATAACTTTAGTGTCAGTTTCCTCACATTTATAACTTTAGTGTTAGTTTCCTCACATTTATAACTTTAGTGTTAGTTTCCTCACATTTATAACTTTAGTGTCAGTTTCCTCACATTTATAACTTTAGTGTTAGTTTCCTCACATTTATAACTTTAGTGTTAGTTTCCTCACATTTATAACTGTCTCTTTAGTGTTGGTTTCCTCACATTTATAACTTTAGTGTTAGTTTCCTCACATTTATAACTTTAGTGTTAGTTTCCTCACATTTATAACTTTAGTGTTAGTTTCCTCACATTTATAACTTTAGTGTTAGTTTCCTCACATTTATAACTTTAGTGTCAGTTTCCTCACATTTATAACTTTAGTGTTAGTTTCCTCACATTTATAACTTTAGTGTTAGTTTCCTCACATTTATAACTTTAGTGTTAGTTTCCTCACATTTATAACTTTAGTGTTAGTTTCCTCACATTTATAACTTTAGTGTTAGTTTCCTCACAGTTATAACTTTAGTGTTAATTTCCTCACATTTATAACTTTAGTGTTAGTTTCCTCACATTTATAACTTTAGTGTTAGTTTCCTCACATTTATAACTTTAGTGTTAGTTTCCTTACATTTATAACTTTAGTGTTAGTTTCCTTACATTTATAACTTTAGTGTTAGTTTCCTCACATTTATAACTTTAGTGTTAGTTTCCTCACATTTATAACTTTAGTGTTAGTTTCCTCACAGTTATAACTTTAGTGTTAGTTTCCTCACATTTATAACTTTAGTGTCAGTTTCCTCACATTTATAACTTTAGTGTTAGTTTCCTCACAGTTATAACTTTAGTGTTAGTTTCCTCACATTTATAACTTTAGTGTCAGTTTCCTCACATTTATAACTTTAGTGTTAGTTTCCTCACATTTATAACTTTAGTGTCAGTTTCCTCACATTTATAACTTTAGTGTTAGTTTCCTCACATTTATAACTTTAGTGTTAGTTTCCTTACATTTATAACTGTCTCTTTAGTGTTGGTTTCCTCACATTTATAACTTTAGTGTTAGTTTCCTCACATTTATAACTTTAGTGTTAGTTTCCTCACATTTATAACTTTAGTGTCAGTTTCCTCACATTTATAACTTTAGTGTCAGTTTCCTCACATTTATAACTTTAGTGTTAGTTTCCTCACATTTATAACTTTAGTGTTAGTTTCCTCACATTTATAACTGTCTCTTTAGTGTTGGTTTCCTCACATTTATAACTTTAGTGTTAGTTTCCTCACATTTATAACTTTAGTGTCAGTTTCCTCACATTTATAACTTTAGTGTTAGTTTCCTCACATTTATAACTTTAGTGTTAGTTTCCTCACATTTATAACTGTCTCTTTAGTGTTGGTTTCCTCACATTTATAACTTTAGTGTTAGTTTCCTCACATTTATAACTTTAGTGTTAGTTTCCTCACATTTATAACTGTCTCTTTAGTGTTGGTTTCCTCACATTTATAACTTTAGTGTTAGTTTCCTCACATTTATAACTTTAGTGTTAGTTTCCTCACATTTATAACTTTAGTGTTAGTTTCCTCACATTTATAACTTTAGTGTCAGTTTCCTCACATTTATAACTTTAGTGTTAGTTTCCTCACATTTATAACTTTAGTGTTAGTTTCCTTACATTTATAACTGTCTCTTTAGTGTTGGTTTCCTCACATTTATAACTTTAGTGTTGGTTTCCTCACATTTATAACTTTAGTGTTAGTTTCCTTACATTTATAACTGTCTCTTTAGTGTTGGTTTCCTCACATTTATAACTTTAGTGTTAGTTTCCTCACATTTATAACTTTAGTGTTAGTTTCCTCACATTTATAACTTTAGTGTTAGTTTCCTCACATTTATAACTTTAGTGTTAGTTTCCTCACATTTATAACTTTAGTGTTAGTTTCCTCACATTTATAACTTTAGTGTTAGTTTCCTCACATTTATAACTTTAGTGTTAGTTTCCTCACATTTATAACTTTAGTGTTAGTTTCCTCACATTTATAACTTTAGTGTTGGTTTCCTCACATTTATAACTTTAGTGTTAGTTTCCTCACATTTATAACTTTAGTGTTAGTTTCCTCACATTTATAACTTTAGTGTTAGTTTCCTCACATTTATAACTTTAGTGTTAGTTTCCTCACATTTATAACTTTAGTGTTAGTTTCCTCACATTTATAACTTTAGTGTTAGTTTCCTCACATTTATAACTTTAGTGTTAGTTTCCTCACATTTATAACTTTAGTGTTAGTTTCCTCACATTTATAACTTTAGTGTTAGTTTCCTCACAGTTATAACTTTAGTGTTAGTTTCCTCACATTTATAACTTTAGTGTTAGTTTCCTCACATTTATAACTTTAGTGTTAGTTTCCTCACATTTATAACTTTAGTGTTAGTTTCCTTACATTTATAACTTTAGTGTTAGTTTCCTTACATTTATAACTTTAGTGTTAGTTTCCTCACATTTATAACTTTAGTGTTAGTTTCCTCACATTTATAACTTTAGTGTTAGTTTCCTCACAGTTATAACTTTAGTGTTAGTTTCCTCACATTTATAACTTTAGTGTCAGTTTCCTCACATTTATAACTTTAGTGTTAGTTTCCTCACAGTTATAACTTTAGTGTTAGTTTCCTCACATTTATAACTTTAGTGTCAGTTTCCTCACATTTATAACTTTAGTGTTAGTTTCCTCACATTTATAACTTTAGTGTCAGTTTCCTCACATTTATAACTTTAGTGTTAGTTTCCTCACATTTATAACTTTAGTGTTAGTTTCCTTACATTTATAACTGTCTCTTTAGTGTTGGTTTCCTCACATTTATAACTTTAGTGTTAGTTTCCTCACATTTATAACTTTAGTGTTAGTTTCCTCACATTTATAACTTTAGTGTCAGTTTCCTCACATTTATAACTTTAGTGTCAGTTTCCTCACATTTATAACTTTAGTGTTAGTTTCCTTACATTTATAACTTTAGTGTTAGTTTCCTCACATTTATAACTGTCTCTTTAGTGTTGGTTTCCTCACATTTATAACTTTAGTGTTAGTTTCCTCACATTTATAACTTTAGTGTCAGTTTCCTCACATTTATAACTTTAGTGTTAGTTTCCTCACATTTATAACTTTAGTGTTAGTTTCCTCACATTTATAACTGTCTCTTTAGTGTTGGTTTCCTCACATTTATAACTTTAGTGTTAGTTTCCTCACATTTATAACTTTAGTGTTAGTTTCCTCACATTTATAACTGTCTCTTTAGTGTTGGTTTCCTCACATTTATAACTTTAGTGTTAGTTTCCTCACATTTATAACTTTAGTGTTAGTTTCCTCACATTTATAACTTTAGTGTTAGTTTCCTCACATTTATAACTTTAGTGTCAGTTTCCTCACATTTATAACTTTAGTGTTAGTTTCCTCACATTTATAACTTTAGTGTTAGTTTCCTTACATTTTAACTGTCTCTTTAGTGTTGGTTTCCTCACATTTATAACTTTAGTGTTGGTTTCCTCACATTTATAACTTTAGTGTTAGTTTCCTTACATTTATAACTGTCTCTTTAGTGTTGGTTTCCTCACATTTATAACTTTAGTGTTAGTTTCCTCACATTTATAACTTTAGTGTTAGTTTCCTCACATTTATAACTTTAGTGTTAGTTTCCTCACATTTATAACTTTAGTGTTAGTTTCCTCACATTTATAACTTTAGTGTTAGTTTCCTCACATTTATAACTTTAGTGTTAGTTTCCTCACATTTATAACTTTAGTGTTAGTTTCCTCACATTTATAACTTTAGTGTTAGTTTCCTCACATTTATAACTTTAGTGTTGGTTTCCTCACATTTATAACTTTAGTGTTAGTTTCCTCACATTTATAAATTTAGTGTTAGTTTCCTCACATTTATAACTTTAGTGTTAGTTTCCTCACATTTATAACTTTAGTGTCAGTTTCCTCACATTTATAACTTTAGTGTTAGTTTCCTCACATTTATAACTTTAGTGTTAGTTTCCTCACATTTATAACTGTCTCTTTAGTGTTGGTTTCCTCACATTTATAACTTTAGTGTTAGTTTCCTCACATTTATAACTTTAGTGTCAGTTTCCTCACATTTATAACTTTAGTGTTAGTTTCCTCACATTTATAACTTTAGTGTTAGTTTCCTTACATTTATAACTGTCTCTTTAGTGTTGGTTTCCTCACATTTATAACTTTAGTGTTAGTTTCCTCACATTTATAACTTTAGTGTTAGTTTCCTCACATTTATAACTTTAGTGTCAGTTTCCTCACATTTATAACTTTAGTGTCAGTTTCCTCACATTTATAACTTTAGTGTTAGTTTCCTTACATTTATAACTTTAGTGTTAGTTTCCTCACATTTATAACTGTCTCTTTAGTGTTGGTTTCCTCACATTTATAACTTTAGTGTTAGTTTCCTCACATTTATAACTTTAGTGTCAGTTTCCTCACATTTATAACTTTAGTGTTAGTTTCCTCACATTTATAACTTTAGTGTTAGTTTCCTCACATTTATAACTGTCTCTTTAGTGTTGGTTTCCTCACATTTATAACTTTAGTGTTAGTTTCCTCACATTTATAACTTTAGTGTTAGTTTCCTCACATTTATAACTGTCTCTTTAGTGTTGGTTTCCTCACATTTATAACTTTAGTGTTAGTTTCCTCACATTTATAACTTTAGTGTTAGTTTCCTCACATTTATAACTGTCTCTTTAGTGTTGGTTTCCTCACATTTATAACTTTAGTGTTAGTTTCCTCACATTTATAACTTTAGTGTTAGTTTCCTCACATTTATAACTTTAGTGTTAGTTTCCTCACATTTATAACTTTAGTGTCAGTTTCCTCACATTTATAACTTTAGTGTTAGTTTCCTCACATTTATAACTTTAGTGTTAGTTTCCTTACATTTATAACTGTCTCTTTAGTGTTGGTTTCCTCACATTTATAACTTTAGTGTTGGTTTCCTCACATTTATAACTTTAGTGTTAGTTTCCTTACATTTATAACTGTCTCTTTAGTGTTGGTTTCCTCACATTTATAACTTTAGTGTTAGTTTCCTCACATTTATAACTTTAGTGTTAGTTTCCTCACATTTATAACTTTAGTGTTAGTTTCCTCACATTTATAACTTTAGTGTTAGTTTCCTCACATTTATAACTTTAGTGTTAGTTTCCTCACATTTATAACTTTAGTGTTAGTTTCCTCACATTTATAACTTTAGTGTTAGTTTCCTCACATTTATAACTTTAGTGTTAGTTTCCTCACATTTATAACTTTAGTGTTGGTTTCCTCACATTTATAACTTTAGTGTTAGTTTCCTCACATTTATAACTTTAGTGTTAGTTTCCTCACATTTATAACTTTAGTGTTAGTTTCCTCACATTTATAACTTTAGTGTCAGTTTCCTCACATTTATAACTTTAGTGTTAGTTTCCTCACATTTATAACTTTAGTGTTAGTTTCCTCACATTTATAACTGTCTCTTTAGTGTTGGTTTCCTCACATTTATAACTTTAGTGTCAGTTTCCTCACATTTATAACTTTAGTGTTAGTTTCCTCACATTTATAACTTTAGTGTTAGTTTCCTCACATTTATAACTTTAGTGTCAGTTTCCTCACATTTATAACTTTAGTGTTAGTTTCCTCACATTTATAACTTTAGTGTTAGTTTCCTCACATTTATAACTGTCTCTTTAGTGTTGGTTTCCTCACATTTATAACTTTAGTGTCAGTTTCCTCACATTTATAACTTTAGTGTCAGTTTCCTCACATTTATAACTTTAGTGTTAGTTTCCTCACATTTATAACTTTAGTGTTAGTTTCCTCACATTTATAACTGTCTCTTTAGTGTTGGTTTCCTCACATTTATAACTTTAGTGTCAGTTTCCTCACATTTATAACTTTAGTGTTAGTTTCCTCACATTTATAACTTTAGTGTTAGTTTCCTCACATTTATAACTGTCTCTTTAGTGTTGGTTTCCTCACATTTATAACTTTAGTGTTAGTTTCCTCACATTTATAACTTTAGTGTTAGTTTCCTCACATTTATAACTTTAGTGTTAGTTTCCTCACATTTATAACTTTAGTGTTAGTTTCCTCACATTTATAACTTTAGTGTTAGTTTCCTCACATTTATAACTTTAGTGTCAGTTTCCTCACATTTATAACTTTAGTGTTAGTTTCCTTACATTTATAACTTTAGTGTTAGTTTCCTCACATTTATAACTTTAGTGTTAGTTTCCTTACATTTATAACTTTAGTGTTAGTTTCCTCACATTTATAACTTTAGTGTTAGTTTCCTCACATTTATAACTTTAGTGTTAGTTTCCTCACATTTATAACTTTAGTGTTAGTTTCCTTACATTTATAACTGTCTCTTTAGTGTCAGTTTCCTCACATTTATAACTTTAGTGTTAGTTTCCTCACATTTATAACTTTAGTGTTAGTTTCCTCACATTTATAACTTTAGTGTTAGTTTCCTCACATTTATAACTTTAGTGTCAGTTTCCTCACATTTATAACTTTAGTGTTAGTTTCCTTACATTTATAACTTTAGTGTTAGTTTCCTTACATTTATAACTTTAGTGTTAGTTTCCTCACATTTATAACTTTAGTGTTAGTTTCCTCACATTTATAACTTTAGTGTTAGTTTCCTTACATTTATAACTGTCTCTTTAGTGTCAGTTTCCTCACATTTATAACTTTAGTGTTAGTTTCCTCACATTTATAACTTTAGTGTTAGTTTCCTCACATTTATAACTTTAGTGTTAGTTTCCTCACATTTATAACTTTAGTGTTAGTTTCCTCACATTTATAACTTTAGTGTCAGTTTCCTCACATTTATAACTTTAGTGTTAGTTTCCTCACATTTATAACTTTAGTGTTAGTTTCCTTACATTTATAACTGTCTCTTTAGTGTCAGTTTCCTCACATTTATAACTTTAGTGTTAGTTTCCTCACATTTATAACTTTAGTGTTAGTTTCCTCACATTTATAACTTTAGTGTTAGTTTCCTCACATTTATAACTTTAGTGTTGGTTTCCTCACATTTATAACTTTAGTGTTAGTTTCCTCACATTTATAACTTTAGTGTTAGTTTCCTCACATTTATAAATTTAGTGTTAGTTTCCTCACATTTATAACTTTAGTGTTAGTTTCCTCACATTTATAACTTTAGTGTCAGTTTCCTCACATTTATAACTTTAGTGTTAGTTTCCTCACATTTATAACTTTAGTGTTAGTTTCCTCACATTTATAACTGTCTCTTTAGTGTTGGTTTCCTCACATTTATAACTTTAGTGTTAGTTTCCTCACATTTATAACTTTAGTGTCAGTTTCCTCACATTTATAACTTTAGTGTTAGTTTCCTCACATTTATAACTTTAGTGTTAGTTTCCTTACATTTATAACTGTCTCTTTAGTGTTGGTTTCCTCACATTTATAACTTTAGTGTTAGTTTCCTCACATTTATAACTTTAGTGTTAGTTTCCTCACATTTATAACTTTAGTGTCAGTTTCCTCACATTTATAACTTTAGTGTCAGTTTCCTCACATTTATAACTTTAGTGTTAGTTTCCTTACATTTATAACTTTAGTGTTAGTTTCCTCACATTTATAACTGTCTCTTTAGTGTTGGTTTCCTCACATTTATAACTTTAGTGTTAGTTTCCTCACATTTATAACTTTAGTGTCAGTTTCCTCACATTTATAACTTTAGTGTTAGTTTCCTCACATTTATAACTTTAGTGTTAGTTTCCTCACATTTATAACTGTCTCTTTAGTGTTGGTTTCCTCACATTTATAACTTTAGTGTTAGTTTCCTCACATTTATAACTTTAGTGTTAGTTTCCTCACATTTATAACTGTCTCTTTAGTGTTGGTTTCCTCACATTTATAACTTTAGTGTTAGTTTCCTCACATTTATAACTTTAGTGTTAGTTTCCTCACATTTATAACTGTCTCTTTAGTGTTGGTTTCCTCACATTTATAACTTTAGTGTTAGTTTCCTCACATTTATAACTTTAGTGTTAGTTTCCTCACATTTATAACTTTAGTGTTAGTTTCCTCACATTTATAACTTTAGTGTCAGTTTCCTCACATTTATAACTTTAGTGTTAGTTTCCTCACATTTATAACTTTAGTGTTAGTTTCCTTACATTTATAACTGTCTCTTTAGTGTTGGTTTCCTCACATTTATAACTTTAGTGTTGGTTTCCTCACATTTATAACTTTAGTGTTAGTTTCCTTACATTTATAACTGTCTCTTTAGTGTTGGTTTCCTCACATTTATAACTTTAGTGTTAGTTTCCTCACATTTATAACTTTAGTGTTAGTTTCCTCACATTTATAACTTTAGTGTTAGTTTCCTCACATTTATAACTTTAGTGTTAGTTTCCTCACATTTATAACTTTAGTGTTAGTTTCCTCACATTTATAACTTTAGTGTTAGTTTCCTCACATTTATAACTTTAGTGTTAGTTTCCTCACATTTATAACTTTAGTGTTAGTTTCCTCACATTTATAACTTTAGTGTTGGTTTCCTCACATTTATAACTTTAGTGTTAGTTTCCTCACATTTATAACTTTAGTGTTAGTTTCCTCACATTTATAACTTTAGTGTTAGTTTCCTCACATTTATAACTTTAGTGTCAGTTTCCTCACATTTATAACTTTAGTGTTAGTTTCCTCACATTTATAACTTTAGTGTTAGTTTCCTCACATTTATAACTGTCTCTTTAGTGTTGGTTTCCTCACATTTATAACTTTAGTGTCAGTTTCCTCACATTTATAACTTTAGTGTTAGTTTCCTCACATTTATAACTTTTAGTGTTAGTTTCCTCACATTTATAACTTTAGTGTCAGTTTCCTCACATTTATAACTTTAGTGTTAGTTTCCTCACATTTATAACTTTAGTGTTAGTTTCCTCACATTTATAACTGTCTCTTTAGTGTTGGTTTCCTCACATTTATAACTGTCCTAGTGTCAGTTTCCTCACATTTATAACTTTAGTGTCAGTTTCCTCACATTTATAACTTTAGTGTTAGTTTCCTCACATTTATAACTTTAGTGTTAGTTTCCTCACATTTATAACTGTCTCTTTAGTGTTGGTTTCCTCACATTTATAACTTTAGTGTCAGTTTCCTCACATTTATAACTTTAGTGTTAGTTTCCTCACATTTATAACTTTAGTGTTAGTTTCCTCACATTTATAACTGTCTCTTTAGTGTTGGTTTCCTCACATTTATAACTTTAGTGTTAGTTTCCTCACATTTATAACTTTAGTGTTAGTTTCCTCACATTTATAACTTTAGTGTTAGTTTCCTCACATTTATAACTTTAGTGTTAGTTTCCTCACATTTATAACTTTAGTGTTAGTTTCCTCACATTTATAACTTTAGTGTCAGTTTCCTCACATTTATAACTTTAGTGTTAGTTTCCTTACATTTATAACTTTAGTGTTAGTTTCCTCACATTTATAACTTTAGTGTTAGTTTCCTTACATTTATAACTTTAGTGTTAGTTTCCTCACATTTATAACTTTAGTGTTAGTTTCCTCACATTTATAACTTTAGTGTTAGTTTCCTCACATTTATAACTTTAGTGTTAGTTTCCTTACATTTATAACTGTCTCTTTAGTGTCAGTTTCCTCACATTTATAACTTTAGTGTTAGTTTCCTCACATTTATAACTTTAGTGTTAGTTTCCTCACATTTATAACTTTAGTGTTAGTTTCCTCACATTTATAACTTTAGTGTCAGTTTCCTCACATTTATAACTTTAGTGTTAGTTTCCTTACATTTATAACTTTAGTGTTAGTTTCCTTACATTTATAACTTTAGTGTTAGTTTCCTCACATTTATAACTTTAGTGTTAGTTTCCTCACATTTATAACTTTAGTGTTAGTTTCCTTACATTTATAACTGTCTCTTTAGTGTCAGTTTCCTCACATTTATAACTTTAGTGTTAGTTTCCTCACATTTATAACTTTAGTGTTAGTTTCCTCACATTTATAACTTTAGTGTTAGTTTCCTCACATTTATAACTTTAGTGTTAGTTTCCTCACATTTATAACTTTAGTGTCAGTTTCCTCACATTTATAACTTTAGTGTTAGTTTCCTCACATTTATAACTTTAGTGTTAGTTTCCTTACATTTATAACTGTCTCTTTAGTGTCAGTTTCCTCACATTTATAACTTTAGTGTTAGTTTCCTCACATTTATAACTTTAGTGTTAGTTTCCTCACATTTATAACTTTAGTGTTAGTTTCCTCACATTTATAACTTTAGTGTCAGTTTCCTCACATTTATAACTTTAGTGTTAGTTTCCTCACATTTATAACTTTAGTGTTAGTTTCCTCACATTTATAACTTTAGTGTTAGTTTCCTCACATTTATAACTTTAGTGTCAGTTTCCTCACATTTATAACTTTAGTGTTAGTTTCCTCACATTTATAACTTTAGTGTTAGTTTCCTCACATTTATAACTTTAGTGTCAGTTTCCTCACATTTATAACTTTAGTGTTAGTTTCCTCACATTTATAACTTTAGTGTTAGTTTCCTTACATTTATAACTGTCTCTTTAGTGTTGGTTTCCTCACATTTATAACTTTAGTGTTAGTTTCCTCACATTTATAACTTTAGTGTTAGTTTCCTCACATTTATAACTTTAGTGTTAGTTTCCTCACATTTATAACTTTAGTGTTAGTTTCCTCACATTTATAACTGTCTCTTTAGTGTTGGTTTCCTCACATTTATAACTTTAGTGTCAGTTTCCTCACATTTATAACTTTAGTGTCAGTTTCCTCACATTTATAACTTTAGTGTTAGTTTCCTCACATTTATAACTTTAGTGTTAGTTTCCTCACATTTATAACTGTCTCTTTAGTGTTGGTTTCCTCACATTTATAACTTTAGTGTCAGTTTCCTCACATTTATAACTTTAGTGTTAGTTTCCTCACATTTATAACTTTAGTGTTAGTTTCCTCACATTTATAACTGTCTCTTTAGTGTTGGTTTCCTCACATTTATAACTTTAGTGTCAGTTTCCTCACATTTATAACTTTAGTGTTAGTTTCCTCACATTTATAACTTTAGTGTTAGTTTCCTCACATTTATAACTTTAGTGTTAGTTTCCTCACATTTATAACTTTAGTGTTAGTTTCCTCACATTTATAACTTTAGTGTTAGTTTCCTCACATTTATAACTTTAATGTCAGTTTCCTCACATTTATAACTTTAGTGTTAGTTTCCTTACATTTATAACTTTAGTGTTAGTTTCCTCACATTTATAACTTTAGTGTTAGTTTCCTTACATTTATAACTTTAGTGTTAGTTTCCTCACATTTATAACTTTAGTGTTAGTTTCCTCACATTTATAACTTTAGTGTTAGTTTCCTCACATTTATAACTTTAGTGTTAGTTTCCTTACATTTATAACTGTCTCTTTAGTGTCAGTTTCCTCACATTTATAACTTTAGTGTTAGTTTCCTCACATTTATAACTTTAGTGTTAGTTTCCTCACATTTATAACTTTAGTGTTAGTTTCCTCACATTTATAACTTTAGTGTCAGTTTCCTCACATTTATAACTTTAGTGTTAGTTTCCTTACATTTATAACTTTAGTGTTAGTTTCCTTACATTTATAACTTTAGTGTTAGTTTCCTCACATTTATAACTTTAGTGTTAGTTTCCTCACATTTATAACTTTAGTGTTAGTTTCCTTACATTTATAACTGTCTCTTTAGTGTCAGTTTCCTCACATTTATAACTTTAGTGTTAGTTTCCTCACATTTATAACTTTAGTGTTAGTTCCCTCACATTTATAACTTTAGTGTTAGTTTCCTCACATTTATAACTTTAGTGTCAGTTTCCTCACATTTATAACTTTAGTGTTAGTTTCCTCACATTTATAACTTTAGTGTTAGTTTCCTTACATTTATAACTGTCTCTTTAGTGTCAGTTTCCTCACATTTATAACTTTAGTGTTAGTTTCCTCACATTTATAACTTTAGTGTTAGTTTCCTCACATTTATAACTTTAGTGTTAGTTTCCTCACATTTATAACTTTAGTGTTAGTTTCCTCACATTTATAACTTTAGTGTCAGTTTCCTCACATTTATAACTTTAGTGTTAGTTTCCTCACATTTATAACTTTAGTGTTAGTTTCCTCACATTTATAACTTTAGTGTTAGTTTCCTCACATTTATAACTTTAGTGTCAGTTTCCTCACATTTATAACTTTAGTGTCAGTTTCCTCACATTTATAACTTTAGTGTTAGTTTCCTCACATTTATAACTTTAGTGTTAGTTTCCTTACATTTATAACTGTCTCTTTAGTGTTGGTTTCCTCACATTTATAACTTTAGTGTTAGTTTCCTCACATTTATAACTTTAGTGTTAGTTTCCTCACATTTATAACTTTAGTGTTAGTTTCCTCACATTTATAACTTTAGTGTCAGTTTCCTCACATTTATAACTTTAGTGTTAGTTTCCTCACATTTATAACTTTAGTGTTAGTTTCCTTACATTTATAACTGTCTCTTTAGTGTTGGTTTCCTCACATTTATAACTTTAGTGTTAGTTTCCTCACATTTATAACTTTAGTGTTAGTTTCCTCACATTTATAACTTTAGTCTTAGTTTCCTCACAGTTATAACTTTAGTGTTAGTTTCCTTACATTTATAACTTTAGTGTTAGTTTCCTCACATTTATAACTTTAGTGTCAGTTTCCTCACATTTATAACTTTAGTGTTAGTTTCCTTACATTTATAACTTTAGTGTTAGTTTCCTTACATTTATAACTTTAGTGTTAGTTTCCTTACATTTATAACTTTAGTGTTAGTTTCCTCACATTTATAACTTTAGTCTTAGTTTCCTCACAGTTATAACTTTAGTGTTAGTTTCCTTACATTTATAACTTTAGTGTTAGTTTCCTCACATTTATAACTTTAGTGTTAGTTTCCTCACATTTATAACTTTAGTGTCAGTTTCCTCACATTTATAACTTTAGTGTTAGTTTCCTCACATTTATAACTTTAGTGTTAGTTTCCTCACATTTATAACTTTAGTGTCAGTTTCCTCACATTTATAACTTTAGTGTTAGTTTCCTCACATTTATAACTTTAGTGTTAGTTTCCTCACATTTATAACTGTCTCTTTAGTGTCAGTTTCCTCACATTTATAACTTTAGTGTCAGTTTCCTCACATTTATAACTTTAGTGTTAGTTTCCTCACATTTATAACTTTAGTGTTAGTTTCCTCACATTTATAACTGTCTCTTTAGTGTTGGTTTCCTCACATTTATAACTGTCTCTTTAGTGTTGGTTTCCTCACATTTATAACTTTAGTGTCAGTTTCCTCACATTTATAACTTTAGTGTTAGTTTCCTCACATTTATAACTTTAGTGTTAGTTTCCTCACATTTATAACTGTCTCTTTAGTGTTGGTTTCCTCACATTTATAACTTTAGTGTCAGTTTCCTCACATTTATAACTTTAGTGTTAGTTTCCTCACATTTATAACTTTAGTGTTAGTTTCCTCACATTTATAACTTTAGTGTTAGTTTCCTCACATTTATAACTTTAGTGTTAGTTTCCTCACATTTATAACTTTAGTGTTAGTTTCCTCACATTTATAACTTTAGTGTTAGTTTCCTCACATTTATAACTTTAGTGTCAGTTTCCTCACATTTATAACTTTAGTGTTAGTTTCCTTACATTTATAACTTTAGTGTTAGTTTCCTCACATTTATAACTTTAGTGTTAGTTTCCTTACATTTATAACTTTAGTGTTAGTTTCCTCACATTTATAACTTTAGTGTTAGTTTCCTCACATTTATAACTTTAGTGTTAGTTTCCTTACATTTATAACTGTCTCTTTAGTGTCAGTTTCCTCACATTTATAACTTTAGTGTTAGTTTCCTCACATTTATAACTTTAGTGTTAGTTTCCTCACATTTATAACTTTAGTGTTAGTTTCCTCACATTTATAACTTTAGTGTCAGTTTCCTCACATTTATAACTTTAGTGTTAGTTTCCTTACATTTATAACTTTAGTGTTAGTTTCCTTACATTTATAACTTTAGTGTTAGTTTCCTCACATTTATAACTTTAGTGTTAGTTTCCTCACATTTATAACTTTAGTGTTAGTTTCCTTACATTTATAACTGTCTCTTTAGTGTCAGTTTCCTCACATTTATAACTTTAGTGTTAGTTTCCTCACATTTATAACTTTAGTGTTAGTTTCCTCACATTTATAACTTTAGTGTTAGTTTCCTCACATTTATAACTTTAGTGTTAGTTTCCTCACATTTATAACTTTAGTGTCAGTTTCCTCACATTTATAACTTTAGTGTTAGTTTCCTCACATTTATAACTTTAGTGTTAGTTTCCTTACATTTATAACTGTCTCTTTAGTGTCAGTTTCCTCACATTTATAACTTTAGTGTTAGTTTCCTCACATTTATAACTTTAGTGTTAGTTTCCTCACATTTATAACTTTAGTGTTAGTTTCCTCACATTTATAACTTTAGTGTCAGTTTCCTCACATTTATAACTTTAGTGTTAGTTTCCTCACATTTATAACTTTAGTGTTAGTTTCCTCACATTTATAACTTTAGTGTTAGTTTCCTCACATTTATAACTTTAGTGTCAGTTTCCTCACATTTATAACTTTAGTGTTAGTTTCCTCACATTTATAACTTTAGTGTTAGTTTCCTCACATTTATAACTTTAGTGTCAGTTTCCTCACATTTATAACTTTAGTGTTAGTTTCCTCACATTTATAACTTTAGTGTTAGTTTCCTCACATTTATAACTTTAGTGTTAGTTTCCTTACATTTATAACTGTCTCTTTAGTGTTGGTTTCCTCACATTTATAACTTTAGTGTTAGTTTCCTCACATTTATAACTTTAGTGTTAGTTTCCTCACATTTATAACTTTAGTGTTAGTTTCCTCACATTTATAACTTTAGTGTCAGTTTCCTCACATTTATAACTTTAGTGTTAGTTTCCTCACATTTATAACTTTAGTGTTAGTTTCCTTACATTTATAACTGTCTCTTTAGTGTTGGTTTCCTCACATTTATAACTTTAGTGTTAGTTTCCTCACATTTATAACTTTAGTGTTAGTTTCCTCACATTTATAACTTTAGTCTTAGTTTCCTCACAGTTATAACTTTAGTGTTAGTTTCCTTACATTTATAACTTTAGTGTTAGTTTCCTCACATTTATAACTTTAGTGTCAGTTTCCTCACATTTATAACTTTAGTGTTAGTTTCCTTACATTTATAACTTTAGTGTTAGTTTCCTTACATTTATAACTTTAGTGTTAGTTTCCTTACATTTATAACTTTAGTGTTAGTTTCCTCACATTTATAACTTTAGTCTTAGTTTCCTCACAGTTATAACTTTAGTGTTAGTTTCCTTACATTTATAACTTTAGTGTTAGTTTTCTCACATTTATAACTTTAGTGTTAGTTTCCTCACATTTATAACTTTAGTGTTAGTTTCCTCACATTTATAACTTTAGTGTTAGTTTCCTCACATTTATAACTTTAGTGTTAGTTTCCTCACATTTATAACTTTAGTGTCAGTTTCCTCACATTTATAACTTTAGTGTTAGTTTCCTCACATTTATAACTTTAGTGTTAGTTTCCTTACATTTATAACTGTCTCTTTAGTGTTGGTTTCCTCACATTTATAACTTTAGTGTCAGTTTCCTCACATTTATAACTTTAGTGTTAGTTTCCTCACATTTATAACTTTAGTGTTAGTTTAAATGGCTCTTATCAAGTTGTAAATTACAGTAGAATGGTGTTATTTCTATTGGGAAATATAAAGTAGACGTTGCTCCACAGAACCGACAGGTTGGACCAGGTTCATCGTTTCATGTGGTGGAATTATGAGGGAATTAAGACAAGGTCCGAATACACAACCTGTTCTCAGAGCATTTTATATTATTCTGTACTTAAATCTGAGACACTCCATGTAAAGGGGAAAGGGAAAGGGGGGATACCTAGTCAGTTGTATAACTGAATGCTTTCAACTGAAATGTGTCTTCATTGTCTTCAAATGTGTCTTCATCTCTGAATCAGAGAGGTGCGGAGGGCTGCCTTAATGACATCCACGTCTTCAGCGCCCGGGGAACAATGGGTTAACTGCCTTGTTCAAGGTCAGAACGACAGATTTTTACCTTGTCAGCTCGGGGATTCGATCAAGCAACCTTAAGTATGATATGTTACATTTTGTATGGTATACACAACATTCTGAAATAAATCCCTGGAAATATTCAGAATTCAGGTAAACATAACAGTTTGGAAAACATAGCTGGTCCAAAAAAAAGTGGTCTCTTGGCACAACTTACACCTGGTACAGGGTACATTGAGCATAGAGACAGGGTAAATTGAGCCGCCTGGGGGTAAGTGGGTGATGGTATTCCTGTGACATGAACCGTGGATAGATGGAAGCATTCACGCAAAACTGAAAGAGCCAACCATCGCATTTAACCACGGCAAGGTGACTGGGGATATGGTTGAATACAAACAGTGTAGTTATTTCCTCCGTAAGGCAATCAAACAGGCAAAACGTCAGTATAGAGACAAAGTAGAGTCACATTTCAATGGCTCAGACACAGGACTTATGTGGCAGGGTCTACAGCCAATCACAGACTACAAAGAGTAAACCAGCCATGTAGTGGACAAGGACGTCTTGCTACCAGACAAGCAAAAACACATTTTTTGCCCGCTTTGAGGATAACACAGTGCCACCGACGCGCTACAAAGGACTGTGGGCTTTCCTTCTCTGTGGCCGACGTGAGTCGTGTTAACCGCGCCTCTTCAGGAGGCTGAAGAAATTTGGCTTGGCACCTAAAGCCCTCACAGACTTTTACAGATGCACAATTAAGAGCATCCTGTCGGGCTGTACCGCCGTCTTGTACGGCAACTGCACCGCCCGCAACCGCAGGGCTCAACAGAGGATAGTGAGGTCTGCACAACGCATCACTCGGGGCAAACTACCTTCCTTCCAGGACACCTACAGCACCCGATGTCACAGGAAGGCCAAAAAAGATCATCAAGGACAACAACTCCCAGAGCCGCTGCCTGTTCACCCCGCTATCATCCAGAATGCAAGGTCAGTACAGGTGCATCAAAGCTGGGACCGAGAGACTGAAAAACAGCTTCTATCTCAAGGCCATCACTAGCACATTAGAGGCTGCTGCCCTACATACGTAGACTTGAAATCACTTGCCACTTTAATAATGTTTACATATTTTGCATTACTCATCTCATATGTACATACTGTATTGTTTTGTATTTGTATTTATTATGAATCCCCATTAGCTGAAAAATTAAGGCAGTTTATACAATTTTAAAACATTACAATACATTCACAGATTACACAACACACTGTGTGCACTCAGGCCCCTACTCCACCACTACCACATATCTACACTACTAAATCCATGTGTATGTATAGTGCGTATGTTATCGTGTGTGTGTCTGTGTGTGTGTGTGTATGCATGTGTGTGTGGGAGTCAGCCTTGTTATGTCCTGTACTCGTGCTCCTGGGTAGAACAGGGTTTCTACCTTGGGGACCGAAATGTTTCTCACCATAGAGCTGCCTATGATGACAACTGGTGATGTTGAATGGGCCGGTCTCTCAGGCAGCCTCACGGTCCGGTGAGGCCGGGAGCTCCGAGGATCTGAACCCGAGGAAGAAGCCACCAGAGAAGGAGACAGAACCGAGGACGAAGACGCAGCTACCTCCGGATCCGATCTTGATTGGGAAGCCACCACGGACGAAGGCATCAGAACCTCCGGATCCGATCTTGATTGGGAAGCCACCACGGACGAAGGCACCGGAACCTCCGGATCCGATCTTGATTGGGAAGCCACCACGGACGAAGGCGCCGGAACCTCTGGATCCGATCTTGATTGGGAAGCCACCAAGGACGAAGGCATCAGAACCTCTGGATCCAATCATGATTGGGAAGCCACCACGGACGAAGGCATCAGAACCTCTGGATCCGATCTTGATTGGGAAGCCACCAAGGATGAAGGCGCCGGAACCTCTGGATCCGATCTTGATTGGGAAGCCACCAAGGACGAAGGCACCGTGTGACGTAGAAGTCCGTCACTGGCCGCGGGCAGCATCTGGTACTTTAATCTCTAACGAGTCACAAACCTGGATCCGGGATCCCCCCATCAAAAAAGCTGACTAGCATAGCCCAAGTCCAAGACACCAAATTAAAGATACACATCTTGTGAATCCAGCTATCATTTCTGATTTTTAAAATGTTTTACAGGGAAGACACAATATGTATTTCTATTAGCTAACCACCATAGCAAAAGACACAACTTTTTTTTCCCACCATTTTTTTCCTGCATAGGTAGCTATCACAAATTCGACCAAATAAAGACATAAATAGTCACTAACCAAGAAACAACTTCATCAGATGACAGTCTGATAACATATTTATTGTATAGCATATGTTTTGTTCGAAAAATGTGCATATTTCAGGTATAAATCATAGTTTTACATTGCAGCCACCATCACAACTCTCACCAAAGCAACTAGAATAACTACAGAGAGCAACGTGAATTACATAAATACTCATCATAAAACATTTATGAAAAATACACAGCGTACAGCAAATGAAAGACAAAGATCTTGTGAATCCAGCCAATATTTCAGATTCTTTAAGTGTTTTACCGCGAAAACACAATTTAGCATTATATTAGCTTAATACAATAGCCAACCACACAGCAGCATTTATTCATGCACGTTAGCGATAGCGAATAAACCAGCAAAAGATATTAATTTTTTCACTAACCTTCTCAAAACTTCATCAGATGACAGTCCTATAACATCATATTACACAATACATATATTGTTTGTTCGAAAATTTGCATATTTAGCGGCACAAATCGTGGTTATACAATGAGAATAGTAGCCAAGCTGCCAACAAAATGTCGGGAGAAATCTTGGGAGAGGCACCTAATCTAATCAATAACAAAAAAAAAATTATTTTTTTATTTCACCTTTATTTAACCAGGTAGGCTAGTTGAGAACAAGTTCTCATTTGCAACTGCGACCTGGCCAAGATAAAGCATAGCAGTGTGAACAGACAACACAGAGTTACACATGGAGTAAACAATAAACAAGTCAATAACATGGTAGAAAAAAAGAGAATCTATATACAATGTGTGCAAAAGGCATGAGGTAGGCAATAAATCGAATAATTACAATTTAGCAGATTAACACTGGAGTGATAAATCATCAGATGAACATGTGCAAGAAGAGATACTGGTGTGCAAAAGAGCAGAAAAGTAAATAAATAAAAGCAGTATGGGGGGTGAGGTAGGTAAATTGGGTGGGTAGTTTACAGATGGACTATGTACAGCTGCAGCGATCGGTTAGCTGCTCGGATAGCAGATTTTTAAAGTTGTTGAGGGAGATAAAAGTCTCCAACTTCAGAGATTTTTGCAATTCGTTCCAGTCGCAGGCAGCAGAGAATTGGAAGGAAAGGCGTCCAAATGAGGTTTTAGCTTTAGGGATGATCAGTGAGATACACCTGCTGGAGCGCGTGCTGCGGGTGGGTGTAGCCATCGTGACCAGTGAACTGAGATAAGGCGGCACTTTACCTAGCATAGCCTTGTAGATGACCTGGAGCCAGTGGGTCTGACGACGAACATGTAGCGAGGGCCAGCCGACTAGGGCATACAGGTCGCAGTGGTGGGTCGTATAAGGTGCTTTAGTAACAAAACGAATGGCACTGTGATAAACTGCATCCAGTTTGCTGAGTAGAGTGTTGGAAGCTATTTTGTAGATGACATCGCCGAAGTCGAGGATCGGTAGGATAGTCAGTTTTACTAGGGTAAGTTTGGCGGCGTGAGTGAAGGAGGCTTTGTTGCGGAATAGAAAGCCGATTCTTGATTTGATTTTGGATTGGAGATGTTTGATATGAGTCTGGAAGGAGAGTTTGCAGTCTAGCCAGACACCTAGGTACTTATAGATGTCCACATATTCTAGGTCGGAACCGTCCAGGGTGGTGATGCTAGTCGGGCGTGCGGGTGCAGGCAGCGAACGTTTGAAAAGCATGCATTTGGTTTTACTAGCGTTTAAGAGCAGTTGGAGGCCACGGAAGGAGTGTTGTATGGCATTGAAGCTCGTTTGGAGGTTAGATAGCACAGTGTCCAAGGAAGGGCCGGAAGTATATAGAATGGTGTCGTCTGCGTAGAGGTGGATCAGGGAATCGCCCGCAGCAAGAGCAACATCATTGATGTATACAGAGAAAAGAGTCGGCCCGAGAATTGAACCCTGTGGTACCCCCATAGAGACTGCCAGAGGACCGGACAACATGCCCTCCGATTTGACACACTGAACTCTGTCTGCAAAGTAGTTGGTGAACCAGGCAAGGCAGTCATTAGAAAAACCGAGGCTACTGAGTCTGCCGATAAGAATATGGTGATTGACAGAGTCGAAAGCCTTGGCCAGGTCGATGAAGACGGCTGCACAGTAATGTCTTTTATCGATGGCGGTTATGATGTCGTTTAGTACCTTGAGCGTGGCTGAGGTGCACCCGTGACCGGCTCGGAAACCGGATTGCACAGCGGAGAAGGTACGGTGGGATTCGAGATGGTCAGTGATCTGTTTGTTGACTTGGCTTTCGAAGACCTTAGATAGGCAGGGCAGGATGGATATAGGTCTGTAACAGTTTGGGTCCAGGGTGTCTCCCCCTTTGAAGAGGGGGATGACCGCGGCAGCTTTCCAATCCTTGGGGATCTCAGATGATACGAAGGAGAGGTTGAACAGGCTGGTAATAGGGGGTGCGACAATGGCGGCGGACAGTTTCAGAAATAGGGGGTCCAGATTGTCAAGCCCAGCTGATTTGTATGGGTCCAGGTTTTCCAGCTCTTTCAGAACATCTGCTATCTGGATTTGGGTAAAGGAGAAGCTGGGGAGGCTTGGGCGAGTAGCAGCGGGGGGGGCGGGGCTGTTGGCCAAGGTTGGAGTCGCCAGGAGGAAGGCATGGCCAGCCATTGAGAAATGCTTGTTGAAGTCTTCGATTATCACGGATTTATCGGTGGTGACCGTGTTACCTAGCCTCAGTGCAGTGGGCAGCTGGGAGGAGGTGCTCTTGTTCTCCATGGACTTTACAGTATCCCAGAACTTTTTGGAGTTAGAGCTACAGGATGCGAATTTCTGCTTGAAAAAAATCATAAACTTGACTAAAAAATACAGGTTGGACATTTTTCAACAGAACAACGAATTAACATCATAAATAGTTCTTACTTTTTGATGAGCTTCCATCAGAATCTTGTGCAAGTGGTCCTTTGTCCAGAATCATCATTGCTCGGTTGTAGATTGCCGTCTTCAACTTAGGAATTAGCAGTAAACATTAGCTATGTGGCCCAGACGTGCCCAACTCTTCATAACGCAGCACAAAGAAATATCCGAAAATCGCAATATACTGATATAAAATGATATAACTCGGTTTAAAATAACTACATTATGATGTCTTTAACACCTATATCGAATAAAATCAGAGCCGGATATATCTAAGGCCTATAACGAGAGCTTTTCAGAATACCATCCTGAGGTCCTCCTTTGCGCCATGACGAACGTTGAAAAGAGTGCACCCCCGGTTCCATGAGCCTTTATATGGCCTCAGATCTGCCTAGCAACACCATTCCAATTCTCACTGCTTACT
The DNA here is from genome assembly GCF_045679555.1 of Salvelinus alpinus. Lineage (NCBI taxonomy): Eukaryota > Metazoa > Chordata > Actinopteri > Salmoniformes > Salmonidae > Salvelinus > Salvelinus alpinus. The sequence continues at coordinate 379,096 of NC_092094.1, forward strand.
GACATCTAGGGGAAATCGTATGCAGTGCATGTCGACTCATAGATCACATGCAATTTAATAAACTGACCCTGGAACAGAGCATGCAACTTGAGTTCTGTTTTACTCACAGATATAATTCAAACGGTTTTAGAAACTAGAGAGTGTTTTCTATCCAATAGTAATAATAATATGCATATTGTACGAGCAAGAATTGAGTACGAGGCAGTTTAATTTGGGAACGAATTTTTACAAAGTCGAAATGGCCCCTATTGACAAGAAGTTTTAACGCACGCACACAGTCATCACTCCTCCCTGCTCCGTTATCAGATAAGTCAATGTGGGTCGACACACAATTGAACTTCTCTGTCATAGTGCATACATTTCACACTTACAGTATGTCAATGTTCATATTTGAGATACACAATATTTATTATACTTATCAATGTTGTGGATGAGCGCGTTTGTTTGTTCTGTTCCTCTCTCTCTCCATCAAGCTTCCGGGTATGCTGGAAAAGGACCCGAGCTAAGGGATTGGGCTGACTTTATAGTGCCTGTCCCAAATGGCTCATTAATGTAAATGGGCATATGGACATATTGAAAGACACTGTCAGTAGTGATGTAATGTTGTAAATGTTATGTTGTGATATTGTTTAAAAAACGTGTTGCAATGTATATCCTTTAGTATGTGTAGTTAATGGAAAATGTAGGTTTGGCTAGGTAATTGCATAATTAATTAGGGTAGTAATTGTTCTGAGGGGAGGGGCTATCCCTACAAAAGGAGCCTCTCTTTCAGTTCATGAGATGCATTTTGGATCGAGCTGTGGATGGGGCAGCATTGTTTTTAAGCTGTCCCATAAGGTAGACCTTTGATGGCAGTACTGTTGTTTTTGTTCCGGAATCACCTTGTAACTAAACACCTTTGCACAGAAGAACTTTTGCGGCTCCGCCATCTTTTTATTTTGATAGAGGTTAGGTTTTCCAGTTTAGCCTTCTGACCTACTCTACGTGACACACCGGAACCTCTGGATCCAGGGCGGCAAAGCTGTATCTGGTCTGTGTGGTCTGTCTGATCCGGGCTCAACATCTCCATTGAGACCCCCGTTGCCAGAAGACGCCTTCTTCGACTTCCACGGCGAGTGACGTACCTCCATGGCTGGTTGGTTGGGTCGAGATCAGCTCCATTCTCCAGGGAAGGGGGAGACCCCTTCGGGGATGGAACCCTGCTGAGCACCGACCAGTCGGCTGTGGAGAGCCGACACGGCGGTGAAACCTCCACCATACCAGAGCGGCGTCCGGCTACTGGCGTGGAAGTAAAATAATAAGTAGGTGGGCGTGGATTCCCCAGTACCTTATGTAGGTTTGCTACTTGCTTGCTAAGAGTAGCTACTTTGCTCCTGTAGTCCTCCACAAGCAAGCAGTTGCTACATTGAAAGTCTTGTCCCGGAACAAAGCAAAGTAAACACAGCTCCTGCTCCTGTGGTCCCGTGTGGCTCAGTTGGTAGAGCATGGCGCTTGCAACGCCAGGGTTGTGGGTTCATTCCCCACGGGGGGACCAGGATGAATATGTATGAACTTTCCAATTTGTAAGTCGCTCTGGATAAGAGCGTCTGCTAAATGACTTAAATGTAAATGTATGTAAATGCAATGCTGGAAACGTTCAATAGCGTCCTCCATCTGAGACCGCCGAGCCAGCTAGGCTAGCTGGGCTTTCGCGTCTCTCCCCCTATATGGAGTCTGGTAGGATCCCGGGACAGATAGCAGCGCTCACAGTAATTTAGCCCAACAGAGCCGCAGGATCCAAAAGGTCTTTAGTTCAGGTTTCAGCATTTATGTATTCTGTCCTGTATCTCAGTCTATGCCGGTCTGATATTGCTCGTGCAAAAATGTATATATTCTTAATTAAATTCCTTTACTTTAGATTGTGTGTATTGTTAGATATTACTTGTTAGATATTACTACACTGTTGGAGCTAGAAACACAAGCATTTCGCTACACCCGCAATAACATCTGCTAAACACGTGTATGTGACAAATAACATTTGATTTGATGATGCTGGTATAGTAGGTGTCACAGATACGCTGGGAGTCAGGAAGCAGGTGCAGAAAGTTAGTTTAATCGTGATAAATGCAGGTAAACAAAACATGAGAAGCGTACAGCACGTGAACGAAAACAATACTACCTAATGACTGCTGTCTACTGAGGGCTAAATAAAGTGGGAGTAATCAAGGAGATAATGATGTCCAGGTGTGCGTAATGATGGGGAGTAGGTGTGCGTAATGATGGGGAGCAGTTGTGCGTAATGATGGGGAGCAGGTGTGCGTAATGATGGGGAGCAGTTGTGCGTAATGATGGGGAGCAGGTGTGCGTAATGATGGGGAGCAGGTGTGCGTACTGATGGGGAGCAGGTGTGCGTAATGATGGGGAGCAGGTGTGCGTAATGATGGGGAGCAGGTGTGTATACTGATGGGGAGCAGATGTGTGTAATGATGGGGAGCAGTTGTGCGTAATGATGGGGAGCAGGTGTGCGTAATGATGGGGAGCAGGTGTGCGTAATGATGGGGAGCAGGTGTGTGTAATGATGGGGAGCAGTTGTGCGTAATGATGGGGAGCAGGTGTGCGTAATGATGGGGAGCAGGTGTGCGTAATGATGGGGAGCAGGTGTGCGTAATGATGGGGAGCAGGTGTGCGTAATGATGGGGACCAGGTGTGCTTAATGATAGGGACCAGGTGTGCTTAATGATAGGGAACAGGTGTGCGTAATGATGGGGAGCAGGTGTGCGTAATGATGGGGAGCAGGTGTGTGTAATGATGGGGAGCAGGTGTGTATAATGATGGGGACCAGGTGTGCATAATGATAGGGAACAGGTGTGCGTAATGATAGGGTGCAGGTGTGTGTAATGATGGTTGCCAGGGCCCGGTGGTTAGTAGATCGGCGACGTCGAGCGCCGGACAGGGAGTAGGCGTGACACTAGATCAAAACGTTTAATTCATGGAATGGGGGTGTGGTATATTGTATATCTTCAATGTATGCCTACATTCAGATGTGGATCTCTCTGTTCAACGTCACATCCTTCCACAGGGATGTTGTTTCAATGTGCCAATTCGTAGGCAAGTTCTCCTGGTTTGAGGCTACTAAGCCCATGAAACTGGGCTGCGAGATTCTTGATATGTTTATCAAGCTCAGACTCCATGTCATCAGATAGGACCTTATTTTCCTCTGTTACTCTGTCATAGCCTCTCTATATCAAGCTCAGACTCCATGTCATCAGACCTTGTGTTCCTCTGTTACTCTATCATAGCCTCTCTTTATCAAGCTTAGTTAAGGACAAGGGGGTGCTGTTTTCACTTTTGGAGAAAATCGTAAGATTTTTAAACGGCCTCGTACTCAATTCTTGCTCGTACAATATGCATATTAATATTACTATTGGATAGAAAACAGTCTCTAGTTTCTAAAAACGTTTGAATTATTTCTCTAAGTGAAACAGAACTCCTTTTACAGACCATTTCCTAACCGGAACTGAGATTTCCAAAATCGAACTCTCTCTTCAGGAGCTTGTCTATAAAAGGGCATGTCACTTATGACTGTAGAAACACGTCATACGCCTTCGCCTGTGTGTAATGCGAAAGTGAGAGAAAAAATCAGTTGATTATCTCGACCAGGGACTGAACACAACGTCTTTGACTGAGACGTGCGCACTTTTATTTATTTTCTGGGCGCGAAGTCTGACCTGTACTCGGCTCATTGAAGAACCTTTTTAAAGGTGAATATGATCTCTGGCTTCGATTTTCTTTGATACATGTCACAATATCATCTTAAAGTATGTTTTTTCAATATAGTTTAATTATATTATTGAAATTTATTCTGGACTTTAGATGTGATGCGACGCAAGAATTGGTTCAAGAACGAGAGGCTAGCAATGCTAGCTAATGTTGCTTGCTAATTCTGAGGGAAATCGTTCCTTATGGATCCAAATAAAGTCGGTTCTGAACAAAGGACCCCTTGGAGAACATTCCGATGGAAGATCCACAAAGATAAGGACCCAATTTGGGATGCTTTTTCATATATATCTGTCGAACTGTGCTATGCTACCGTTTGACTAGAAGCAATAACGATATATTGTGTTTTTGCTGTAAAACACTTCAAAAATCGGAAATATTGGCTCTGTTCACAAGATCTTATTCTTTCATTAGCTATCCACCATATATTGTTCTGAAATGTTATATGATGTGTAATTAGTAGTTGACGTTGGTGTCTGTATTTTCTCTGGCTACTGCCGTGCGATTTCTGACTGTAGCTGTGATTGTGGCTATGATGGTAGCAGTAATGTAAAACTGATTTATAGCTAAAATATGCACATTTTTCGAACAAAACATAGATTTATTGTGTAACATGTTATAGGACTGTCATCTGAGGGAGTTTTTTCTAGGTTATTTAGGTTGGTTCTAGGTTGGTTCTAGGTTAGTTAGGTTAGCTACTTGCATGCTACCGTTGCTGTGAAAAACTGTCTGTCTGTCTTTTGTATTTGGTGGTGAACTAACATAAATATATGTGGTGTTTTCGCTGTAAAACACTTCAACAATCGGAAATATTGTCTGTATTCACAAGATATTTGCCTTTCATTAGCTATCCACCATATATTTGTCTGAAATGATTTATGATGTGTAATTAGGTAGTTGGTGTCTGTATTTACTCTGGCTACTCCCGTGCGATTTCTGACTGTAGCTATGATGGTAGCAGTAATGTAAAACTGATTTATAGCTAAAATATGCAATTTTTTTGAACAAAACATAGATTTATTGTGTAACATGTTATAGGACTGTCATCTGAGGTAGTTTTTTCTAGGTTATTTAGGTTGGTTCTAGGTTAGTTAGGTTGGCTTGTGCATGCTAAATGCAGCCTACTTGTGCTGTGAAAAATGAATGTCTGTCTTTTTTTATTTGGTGGTGACCTAACATAAATATATGTGGTGTTTTCTCTGTAAAACATTTAAAAAATCGGACATGTTGGCTGGATTGACAAGATGTTTATCTTTCAAATGCTGTATTGGACTTGTTAATGTGTGAAAGTTAAATATTTCATTTTTTTTTTGAGAATTTGCCGCTCTGCCTTTTCAATGGAATGTGGGAGGAGTGCCGCTAGCGGCACCTGTAGCCCCAACAGGTTTTAAACTCCATGTTATCAGACCTTGTGTTCCTCTGTTACTCTGTCATAGCCTCTCTTTATCAAGCTCAGACTCCATGTTATCAGACCTTGTGTTCCTCTGTTACTCTGTCATAGCCTCTCTTTCACACAGGTACATATTCATTTTATTTTTTTGTCAGCGTATCTCTTCAGTGTCATTCAGTCTATTTCTTCATCCCTTGCTGCTGCTCTAATTTCATCCCTTCTCTCACTTCCTTGGCTGTTCTCTCAAGAACCTCAAGGGGGGGGGGGGGGCCCTTCTCTGACTTCCTTGGCTGTTCTCTCAAGAACCTCAAGGGGGGGGTGGGGAGGGGCTGTTCACTCAAGAACCTCAAGGGGGGGGGGGGGGGGGGGGCTGTTCTCTGGTGACCATTAGCTCAACTTAGCCCATGGCCATTGACTCAACTAAGCCCATAGCCATTGGCTCAACTTACCCCAAGGCAAACATTTTGACTATATTAGCCCACACAGCTACAAGGATGCCCTTTCATTCTAAGTTTAGGGCCTCGTATTGAAGCTGATAGAGACCCCAACCGACGTATAAAAACCATCTACCTTCGCTTAGATACAAGTGTCATTAAACCTATAACACCATAAATTAATTCGAATTTGTGAAATCCGTTTTTTGGACCTAACTTGCATACCACTTTTTCCATGTGGTTTATAGGTTTCACAGTGTGTGGCCTCTTCCTATATATTTGGTCACATGATTCATTTTGTGTATGGTTACCTAGAAACAAGGGGTGGTTCAACTAACCCGTTGGCTCTCCCCTAGTACATAACAGTACTACAGCCATACAGTGAATATTATCAGTAAACACATTTTCTTTAAATAAAACATGAGTCAGAACATACATATTAAATAGTACTTGACTAACCACCCTAATAACACATGAATCAGTAACTATTGAATAGTATGAGCGTGGAGATTCCTATAATTATATGAAAAAATGATGAATTATAGGATCTGTGAGTACAAGAATGTGTCTATAACAAGACATGACTAAGGCTGTACCTCCACTAAGTGAAAGAGAAAAAACAGTAATCTCTCCTGCCCAGGGGTGTTTATGCATGAGTCTCATTCATTCTGCATCTGAGGAGACTCACCAACTCAGACTACCTGCTACTACATTCTACACTAATATTTCTCTCTATATATAGCCTATTAAGCCTAAGTGTTATAACCTCTCTCTGCCTCCTTATAACACTCTTTGCCTGTATATAACACAGTTATAACATGTCTGTCTTCACATAACACTGTAATAACAGTTATAACATGTGTCTGTCTTCACAACACTGTAACAGCAGTTATAACATGTCTGTCTTCACATAACACTGTAACAGCAGTTATAACATGTGTCTGTCTTCACATAACACTGTAATAACAGTTATAACATGTGTCTGTCTTCACATAATACTGTAATAACAGTTATAACATGTATCTGTCTTCACATAACACTGTAATAGCAGTTATAACATGTGTCTGTCTTCACATAACACTGTAATAACAGTTATAACATGTGTCTGTCTTCACATAACACTGTAATAGCAGTTATAACATGTGTCTGTCTTCACATAACACTGTAATAGCAGTTATAACATGTGTCTGTCTTCACATAACACTGTAATAGCAGTTATAACATGTGCCTGTCTTCACATAACACTGTAATAGCAGTTATAACATGTGTCTGTCTTCACATAACACTGTAATAGCAGTTATAACATGTGTCTGTCTTCACATAACACTGTAATAGCAGTTATAACATGTGTATGTCTTCACATAACACTGTAATAGCAGTTATAACATGTGTCTGTCTTCACATAATACTGTAATAACAGTTATAACATGTGTCTGTCTTCACATAACACTGTAATAGCAGTTATAACATGTGTCTGTCTTCACATAACACTGTAATAGCAGTTATAACATGTGTCTGTCTTCACATAACACTGTAATAGCAGTTATAACATGTGTCTGTCTTCACATAACACTGTAATAGCAGTTATAACATGTGTCTGTCTTCACATAACACTGTAATAGCAGTTATAACATGTGTCTGTCTTCACATAACACTGTAACAGCAGTTATAACATGTGTCTGTCTTCACATAACACTGTAACAGCAGTTATAACATGTGTCTGTCTTCACATAACACTGTAATAGCAGTTATAACATGTGTCTGTCTTCACATAACACTGTAATAGCAGTTATAACATGTCTGTCTCCCTGAATACCATTGTTATAACACCTCTTTGCCTCCATATTAAACACTTATAACACCTCTTTCCTTAATTATAACACTGTTATAATAACATATCTTATAACACTGTATAGCATATCTCTGCTTCCATATAACACTGTTTAAGCTCACAGGGCGGAGGCCCCTTTGATACTTACCAACGCTGACTATTGTAACTAAATTCATGCATCTCTCTACCTCTACAGTACGGGTTGAACACTGCCGTAGTGCTCTCATAACACATCTCATCCCCCATCTACTGTAGCAGTGTTAAGGCTTACTGGGAGGTTCCTGTCATACTGTAAATCCTCTTATCCCATTGGACACAGTCAAAACTTCCATCCTCTTATCCCATTGGACACAGTCAAAACTTCCAATCAGCCTCCAATTGTATATTCCGCCATGCAAAGGGGAAATTAGATGATCTCTCCCAAATGGCACCCTACAGTATTCCTTATGTAGTGCACTACTTTTGACCAGGGCCCATAGGGTAGTGCACTATGTAGGGAATAGGGTGCCATTTGGGACACATCCCCTATATGACCTCTCCCAAATAGGGCTGAAAATGTGCCTGCTGCAGTAATAATAAAGAGATGCCAAATAATACATGGCCTAGCTATGGCAACTACTAACCTGTTAGTTAGGCTAGCTATGGCAACTACTAACCTGTTAGTTAGGCTAGCTATGGCAACTACTAACCTGTTAGTTAGGCTAGCTTTGGCAACTACTAACCTGTTAGTTAGGCTAGCTATGGCAACTACTAACCTGTTAGTTAGGCTAGCTATGGCAACTACTAACCTGTTAGTTAGGCTAGCTATGGCAACTAATAACCTGTTAGTTAGGCTAGCTATGGCAACTAATAACCTGTTAGTTAGGCTAGCTATGGCAACTACTAACCTGTTAGTTAGGCTAGCTATGGCAACTACTAACCTGTTAGTTAGGCTAGCTATGGCAACTACTAACCTGTTAGTTAGGCTAGCTATGGCAACTACTAACCTGTTAGTTAGGCTAGCTATGGCAACTACTAACCTGTTAGTTAGGCTAGCTATGGCAACTAATAACCTGTTAGTTAGGCTAGCTATGGCAACTACTAACCTGTTAGTTAGGCTAGCTATGGCAACTACTAACCTGTTAGTTAGGCTAGCTATGGCAACTACTAACCTGTTAGTTAGGCTAGCTATGGCAACTACTAACCTGTTAGTTAGGCTAGCTATGGCAACTACTAACCTGTTAGTTAGGCTAGCTATGGCAACTAATAACCTGTTAGTTAGGCTAGCTATGGCAACTAATAACCTGTTAGTTAGGCTAGCTATGGCAACTACTAACCTGTTAGTTAGGCTAGCTATGGCAACTACTAACCTGTTAGTTAGGCTAGCTATGGCAACTACTAACCTGTTAGTTAGGCTAGCTATGGCAACTACTAACCTGTTAGTTAGGCTAGCTATGGCAACTACTAACCTGTTAGTTAGGCTAGCTATGGCAACTAATAACCTGTTAGTTAGGCTAGCTATGGCAACTACTAACCTGTTAGTTAGGCTAGCTATGGCAACTACTAACCTGTTAGTTAGGCTAGCTATGGCAACTACTAACCTGTTAGTTAGGCTAGCTATGGCAACTACTAACCTGTTAGTTAGGCTAGCTATGGCAACTACTAACCTGTTAGTTAGGCTAGCTATGGCAACTAATAACCTGTTAGTTAGGCTAGCTATGGCAACTAATAACCTGTTAGTTAGGCTAGCTATGGCAACTACTAACCTGTTAGTTAGGCTAGCTATGGCAACTACTAACCTGTTAGTTAGGCTAGCTATGGCAACTAACAACCTGTTAGTTAGGCTAGCTATGGCAACTACTAACCTGTTAGTTAGGCTAGCTATGGCAACTAATAACCTGTTAGTTAGGCTAGCTATGGCAACTACTAACCTGTTAGTTAGGCTAGCTATGGCAACTAATAACCTGTTAGTTAGGCTAGCTATGGCAACTAATAACCTGTTAGTTAGGCTAGCTATGGCAACTAATAACCTGTTAGTTAGGCTAGCTATGGCAACTAATAACCTGTTAGTTAGGCTAGCTATGGCAACTAATAACCTGTTAGTTAGGCTAGCTATGGCAACTAATAACCTGTTAGTTAGGCTAGCTATGGCAACTAATAACCTGTTAGTTAGGCTAGCTATGGCAACTAATAACCTGTTAGTTAGGCTAGCTATTTAAACTAATAACCTGTTAGTTAGGCTAGCTATGGCAACTAACAACCTGTTAGTTAGGCTAGCTATTACAACTACTAACCTGTTAGTTAGGCTAGCTATGACAACTAATAACCTGTTAGTTAGGCTAGCTATGACAACTAATAACCTGTTAGTTAGGCTAGCTATTACAACTAATAACCTGTTAGTTAGGCTAGCTATGGCAACTAATAACCTGTTAGTTAGGCTAGCTATGGCAACTACTAACCTGTTAGTTAGGCTAGCTATTACAACTAATAACCTGTTAGTTAGGCTAGCTATGGCAACTAATAACCTGTTAGTTAGGCTAGCTATTACAACTAATAACCTGTTAGTTAGGCTAGCTATTACAACTAATAACCTGTTAGTTAGGCTAGCTATGGCAACTAATAACCTGTTAGTTAGGCTAGCTATGGCAACTAATAACCTGTTAGTTAGGCTAGCTATGGCAACTAATAACCGGTTAGTTAGGCTAGCTATGGCAACTAATAACCGGTTAGTTAGGCTAGCTATGGCAGCTAATAACTTGTTAGTTAGGCTAGCTATGGCAACTAATAACCTGTTAGTTAGGCTAGCTATGGCAACTAATAACCTGTTAGTTAGGCTAGCTATGATAACTAATAACCAGTTAGTTAGGCTAGCTATTACAACTAATAACTTGTTAGTTAGGCTAGCTATTACAACTAATAACCTGTTTGTTAGGCTAGCTATTACAACTAATAACTTGTTAGTTAGGCTAGCTATGACAACTAATAACCTGTTATTTAGGCTAGCTATTACAACTAATAACCTGTTAGTTAGGCTAGCTATGGCAACTAATAACCTGTTAGTTAGGCTAGCTATTACAACTAATAACCTATGCTAGTTAGTTAGCCTAGTTATTACAACTAGTAACCTGTTAGTTAGGCTAGCTATGGCAACTAATAACCTGATAGTTAGGCTAGCTATTACAACTAATAACCTGTTAGTTAGGCTAGCTATTACAACTAATAACCTATTAGTTAGGCTAGCTATGACAACTAATAACCTGTTATTTAGGCTAGCTATTACAACTAATAACCTATGCTAGTTAGTTAGCCTAGTTATTACAACTAATGACATGTTAGTTAGGCTAGCTATTACAACTAATAGCCTATGCTAGTTAGTTAGCCTAGTTATTACAACTAATAACATGTTAGTTAGGCTAGCTATTACAACTAATAACTGGTTAGTTAGGCTAGCTATTACAACTAATAACCTGTTAGTTAGGCTAGCTATTACAACTAATAACCTGTTAGTTAGGCTAGCTATTACAACTAATAACCTGTTAGTTAGGCTAGTTATGACAACTAATAACATGTTAGTTAGGCTAGCTATTACAACTAATAACCTATGCTAGTTAGTTAGCCTAGTTATTACAACTAATAACATGTTAGCTAGGTTAGCTATTTCAACTAATAACCAGTTAGTTAGCCTAGCTATTACAACTAATAACCTGTTAGTTAGGCTATCTTTTACAACTAATAACCAGTTAGGTAGTTAGGCTAGCTATTACAACTAATAACCTATGCTAGTTAGTTAGCCTAGTTATTACAACTAATAACCTGTTAGTTAGGTTAGCTATTACAACTAATAACCAGTTAGTGAGCCTAGCTATTACAACTAATAACCTGTTAGTTAGGCTAGCTATTAAAACTAATAACCTATGCTAGTTAGTTAGCCTAGCTATTACAACTAATAACATGTTAGTTAGGCTATTTATTACAACTAATCATCTATGCTAGTTAGTTAGCCTATCTATTACAACTAATAACCTGTTAGGCTAGCTATTACAACTAATAACCTATGCTAGTTAGTTAGCCTAGCAGTTACAACTAATAACCTGTTAGTTAGGCTAGCTATTACAACTAATAACCTGTTAGTTAGGCTAGCTATTACAACTAATAACCTATGCTAGTTAGTTAGCCTAGCTATTACAACTAATAACCTGTTAGTTAGGCTAGCTATGGTAACTAATAACCTGTTAGTTAGGCTAGCTATTACAACTAATAACCGGTTAGTTAGGCTAGCTATGGCAACTAATAACCTGTTAGTTAGGCTAGCTATTACAACTAATAACCGGTTAGTTAGGCTAGCTATGGCAACTAATAACCTGTTAGTTAGGCTAGCTATTACAACTAATAACCGGTTAGTTAGGCTAGCTATTACAACTACCAACCTGTTAGTTAGGCTAGCTATTACAACTACTAACCTGTTAGTTAGGCTAGCTATGGCAACTAATAACCTGTTAGTTAGGCTAGCTATTACAACTAATAACTGGTTAGTTAGGCTAGCTATGGCAACTAATAACCTGTTAGTTAGGCTAGCTATTACAACTAATAACCTGTTAGTTAGGCTAGCTATGGCAACTAATAACCTGTTAGTTAGGCTAGCTATTACAACTAATAACCGGTTAGTTAGGCTAGCTATTACAACTACTAACCTGTTAGTTTTAAGTTCCTCGGTGTACACATCACGGACAAACTGAACTGGTCCACCCACACAGACAGCGTTGTGAAGAAGGCGCAGCAGCGCCTCTTCAACCTCAGGAGGCTGAAGAAATTCGGCTTGTCACCAAAAGCACTCACAAACTTCTACAGATGCACAATCGAGAGCATCCTGTCGGGCTGTATCACCGCCTGGTACGGCAACTGCTCCGCCCACAACCGTAAGGCTCTCCAGAGGGTAGTGAGGTCTGCAGAACGCATCACCGGGGGCAAACTACCTGCCCTCCAGGACACCTACACCACCCGATGTCACAGGAAGGCCATAAAGATCATCAAGGACAACAACCACCCAAGCCACTGCCTGTTCACCCCGCTATCATCCAGAAGGCGAGGTCAGTACAGGTGCATCAAAGCAGGGACCGAGAGACTGAAAAACAGCTTCTATCTCAAGGCCATCAGACTGTTAAACAGCCACCACTAACATTTAGCGGCCGCTGCCAACATACTGACTCAACTCCAGCCACTTTAAAAATGGGAATTGATGGAAATTATGTAAAAATGTACCACTAGCCACTTTAAACAATGCCACTTAATATAATGTTTACATACCCTACATTACCCATCTCATATGTATATGTATATACTGTACTCTATATCATCTACTGCATCTTGCCATCTTTATGTAATACATGTACCACTAGCCACTTTAAACTATGCCACTCTATGTTTACATACCCTACAGTACTCATCTCATATGTATATACCGTACTCTATACCATCTACTGCATCTTGCCTATGCCGTTCTGTACCATCACTCATTCATATATCTTTATGTACATATTCTTTATCCCTTTACACTTGTGTGTATAAGGTAGTAGTTGTGGAATTGTTAGGTTAGATTACTTGTTGTTATTACTGCATTGTCGGAACTAGAAGCACAAGCATTTCGCTACACTCGCATTAACATCTGCTAACCATGTGTATGTGACTAATAAAATTTGATTTGATTTGAGTTAGGCTAGCTATTACAACTACTAACCTGTTAGTTAGGCTAGCTATGGCAACTACTAACCTGTTAGTTAGGCTAGCTATTACAACTAATAACCTGTTAGTTATGCTAGCTATTACAACTACTAACCTGTTAGTTAGGCTAGCTATTACAACTAATAACCGGTTAGTTAGGCTAGCTATTACAACTAATAACCTGTTAGTTAGGCTAGCTATGACAACTAATAACCTGTTAGTTAGGCTAGCTATTACAACTAATAACATGTTAGTTAGGCTAGCTATGACAACTAATAACCAGTTAGTTAGGCTAGCTATTTCAACTAATAACCTATGCTAGTTAGTTAGCCTAGTTATTACAACTAATGCCATGTTAGTTTGGCTAGCTATTACAACTAATAACCTATGCTAGTTAGTTAGTTAGGCTAGCTATTACAACTACTAACCTATGTTAGTTAGTTAAGCTAGCTATTACAACTACTAACCTATGCTAGTTAGTTAGGCTAGTTATTACAACTAATAACCTATGCTAATTAGTTAGCATAGCTATTACATCTAATGACCTGTTAGTTAGGCTAGCTATTACAACGCATAACTGGTTAGTTAGGCTAGCTATTACAACTAATAACCTATGCTAATTAGTTAGCCTAGCTATTACATCTAATGACCTGTTAGTTAGGCTAACTATTACAACTAATAACCGGTTAGTTAGTTAGCCTAGTTATTACAACTAATAACCGGTTAGTTAGGCTAGCTATTACAACTTATAACCTATGTTAGTTAGTTGGGCTAGCTATTACAACTACTAACCTTTGTTAGTTAGTTAAGCTAGCTATTACAACTACTAACCTTTGTTAGTTAGTTAAGCTAGCTATTACAACTACTAACCTTTGTTAGTTAGTTAAGCTAGCTATTACAACTACTAACCTTTGTTAGTTAGTTAGGCTAGCTATTACAACTACTAACCAATGTTAGTTAGTTAGGCTAGCTATTGCAACTACTAACCTATGTTAGTTAGTTAGACTAGTTATTACAACTAATAACATTTTAGTTAGGCTAGCTATTACAACTACAAACCAATGTTAGTTAGTTAAGCTAGCTATTACAACTAATAACCTGTTAGTTAAGCTAGCTATTACAACTACTAAACAATGTTAGTTAGTTAGACTAGTTATTACAACTAATAACCTGTTAGTTAGGCTAGCTATTACAACTACTAACCTATGTTAGTTAGTTAGGCTAGCTATTACAACTACTAACCTATGTTAGTTAGTTAAGCTGGCTATTACAACTACTAACCTATGTTAGTTAGTTAAGCTGGCTATTACAACTACTAACCTATGTTAGTTAGTTAAGCTGGCTATTACAACTACTAACCTATGTTAGTTAGTTAAGCTGGCTATTACAACTACTAACCTATGTTAGTTAGTTAAGCTGGCTATTACAACTACTAACCTATGTTAGTTAGACTACATAAAAATTCTGAAACCTGATCATAGCTGCTCATCTAGAATGATTCAAAGGTTTACAAAAATACCTTTGTTTGTAGATGCATTGGCGTGTATTATATTACATCATATGCGTGCGTTGCATGTTCCTAAATAAATACAGCTGCCAGTGTGCCCATGCACACAATCATATTACCAATTTGCCATTTTGAATGCAACTCCCTATTTATAATTGGCCGGTATGAAGCGTAGGCTATTATGTAAATCCTGTGTCAATTACAGACTTTATCTAGGAATATTTTATAGCCTGCTATGTGCCAATTTTTAACTCTTAATTATACTAGATCACATCACGTGGTCCCTATCATCACTCTTTTCTCCTCTCTGTCCCCTCTTTATTTCTCTTCAATCACTCTCTCTGCTCCCTCTCCCTATTTTCCTCCCCCACTCTCCCATCCATCTCCTCTGCCCTCCCCTCTCTCTCTCGCTCTCTCTCCCCTGCCCCCTCTTTCCCTCTCCCTTTCTAACCATGTGATGTACGTGTTTGACAATGCTCTCTCATGTCCCTCTGTTTCGGTTGCTAGGGAGGGGAGACAGTCCTAGGCAACGTTGTACGCAAATCTCCAGCCGAGACGCGAGAACCAGGATAACGTACACTAGTTTGAGATATCAAGAGGCGACAGTGAAGAGTGGACCGAGCGACAGCGCGCAACCGATAGTTTTCATAGTAGCCAAATTGAAAATTCTCCATTTTGTATACAGGCGACGGTCTAGTGACTTTGGGCACCAAGATGACGACATTAACGATGCCCGAAATGCGCAACCGTCATCACCAAAGCAAGAGTGAGTGATCACCAAAGTGGACTTCCCTTTTGCTCTTTCACTTTGCCGCTGGCCAGGTCAACACATCACATCACCACACAGCTGCGTAGCCGCCTGCGCGTCAAGCTGGGCTCCGACTCGCTCGCTCTCTCGACGGACGGAATATACAGTCATCACGGAAAAGAACATCTAGCGCGAACGTATCCACTTTTTTTGGGGAGGTAATTCTTGTTCTGCGTTCTCACATCATACGATCAGTGGAACAGGTGACACTGACATCTGCTCCGTCTGTCGAGCAGAATTCAAGCTCATATGGAAACTAAAATGAAATGTGTAAAGCCTGCGGTTGTCGTGTGTCACACAGGGCTGAAAACATATCTACTGAAAACTTCCATGGAGTAAAGTAGCCGACAGTAAGACGCGGACAGCATCAACATGAACATATGATACCCAAATGGCAAGTTTGCTTCTGTTGGAAGTTTGTGGAGCCATTTTATCTGTTCTGGGAAGACATTTATAGTCTTATTTACATTGGTTGACTGCTCTGTCTGACTCCAAACAGACACGAAGAGACTATGTTTTATCATCAACATTCAGCTTTATATTGTTGAGTTAAATTATTATTATTATCACTTCTGTAAACACTACTCTGCTGCTTTTGGTTGTTGTTGATAATACGCCTCTAATTGGCTTATCCATCCCCCCCACCTCATCCTTTCAACTGTTCCCCAGGTCCTTGCTGTAAATGAGAATGTGTTCTCAGTCAACTTACCTGCTAAAATAAGGGTAAACATATATATATATATATTTTTACAATTACAAGTAAATCAATGTTATTGTAATGTGTAGATGTCAGTTGACACTTCATCTAATGTGGGGCAGTCAGACAGTGCCACTTCTAGTACCATGTGTTGGTCTGTGGCTGCTGAGCTAGCAGAGAGCAATCACTGGCCTATTAAGGAACACAATGCCCCCTGTTGCTGCGGGTCCTGCCACTGGATCCTTTCTCACCAGTTCAGAGCCTCCGACCGGGCTGACCAGCACCAGCCTCAGTTCAGAGTAGGAGCCTCCGACCGGGCTGACCAGTCTCAGAACCAGCGCCAGCCCCAGCCAGACCAGCCTCGGACACAGACACGACCAGCCTCAGAACCAGCCTCGGACACGTCTTCAGACACTGTCCTATCCTGACCAGCTTCAGCCTCAACCCCAGACAGTGTCGAAGCTTCAGTCTCAGTCTCAGTCCCAACCCCAGTCTCAGACAAGGCTTCAGCCTCATCCCCTGATTCCATCCTGACTCAGCCAGTATCCAACGGCAGGCTGCCGGGCCACGGGTGTAGCAACGGGCGTAGCAACGGGCGTAGCATGGGCAACTCCTCCAGGAAGGAGGAGGATGAGGAAGAGAAGGATGGGGATGGGGAGAAAGTGAAAGTAATGGAGGAGGAGAAGAGGAGGAGGAAGAAGAAGAAAGAGGAGGAGATGGAGGACGATGAGCTTCCCCTAGGTGTGGAGGAGATGCTGGCGAGCGGAGATCCCGTCTTGGATCTGAGCTATAAGAAGTTCCGCAGGTTGCCCGGTGTGATCTGTGGGCTACGCCACCTGGAGAAGCTGTATGTGTGTGGTAACAGCCTGCGGACCCTCCCGGAGAACATCGTCCAACTAAAGGGCCTCCGCATCCTGGCTCTAGACTTTAACAAGATGGAGGACGTCCCGTTGGCCATCTGCCAGCTCCGCAACCTGACACGTCTCTACCTGGGCTCCAACCGCCTGATATCTCTCCCTCCAGAGCTACGCAACCTTCAGAGCCTTCGCTGCCTCTGGATGGAGAGCAACTACTTCACGTGCTTCCCCCGCCAGCTCTACGATTTACCCCACCTCAGGTCCCTCCAGATGGGGGACAACAGGCTACGGACCCTGCCCCCGGACCTGTGGCGTATGGAGGCTCTGCGAGGGCTATGGTTATACGGGAACCGTTTCACAGAGTTTCCCCGTGTCTTACTCCGCATGGTGGATCTGGAGATCTTAGACCTGGACAAGAACAAGATCGCGGTGTTCCCTAATCTGAGTCGGCTCCCCGCCCTCCGCCTCTTTTCCTACGACCACAACCCTGTGGAGGGGCCTCCCGGCGTGGGGGAGGAGGTGCTGCTGGTTGGGGAGGGGGCCCAGGAGGAGCTCCAGGATCGGGCAGACAGGAAGGCTAAGAAGGAGCAGGATGTGAGGGATGCGGAGGAGGCTGTGCTGGCCGGGGATGGGCCTGTGATCCAAGGCATTCTAAAGACGGCCAAACAGAACAGTGCATCGCACGCTGGGCACAAGTACAACGAGGTGGTAACCGAAGCGATGCCCCTAACCGAGGAGGAGAGGAGGAAGAAGGAGATGGAGGCGGAGTTAGAGAGGGCGTTGAACGACTACGGGGCGGGGCTTGAGTATGACCTGGAGGGGATAGAATATGACAAGGAGGAGCTTATATGTGAGGGGGAGGGGTATGAGGTTGGGGATTTGGAGTACGAACGAGGAGATATGGACTATGAGTATGAGGAGGGGGAGGAGCTAGAGGAACCAGGAAGACAAGGGGGCCGGCATTGATGACTGACTGATTGACTCCTCCTCCTGCAAAGGCTCTGACTCCTGCCCTCCTAAGTCTAGACTTGTTTGACCTTGCAGCAGACATTGCAGGCGACTGACTGATCTACAAGCCACCTTGCATCATAAATAGCTACTTCGAATTATTTGTAGATCAGTCAGTCACAATTTACCAACAATGCATCACGGATTCGATGCTCTCAGACACAGCCTCTCACCCCTCCCCTTCCTAAACCTAGGACCCATCCCCTTCCTAAACCTAGGACCCCTCCTCTTCCTAAACCTAGGACCCATCCCCTTCCTAAACCTAGGACCCCTCCCCTTCCTAAACCTAGGACCCCTCCCCTTCCTAAACCTAGGACCCCTCCCCTTCCTAAACCTAAGACCCCTTCCTAAACCTAGGATCCATCCCCTTCCTAAACCTAGGACCCCTCCCCTTCCTAAACCTAGGACCCCTCCCCTTCCTAAACCTAGGACCCCTCCCCTTCCTTAACCTAGGACCCATCCCCTTCCTAAACCTAGGACCCCTCCCCTTCCTAAACCTAGGACCCCTCCCCTTCCTAAACCTAGGACCCCTCCCCTTCCTAAACCTAGAACCCCTTCCTAAACCTAGGACCCCTCCCCTTCCTAAACCTAGGACCCATCCCCTTCCTAAACCTAGGACCCCTCCCCTTCCTAAACCTAGGACCCATCCCCTTCCTAAACCTAGGACCTATCCCCTTCCTAAACCTAGGACCCATCCCCTTCCTAAACCTAGGACCCATCCCCTTCCTAAACCTAGGACCCCTCCCCTTCCTAAACCTAGGACCCATCCCCTTCCTAAACCTAGGACCCCTCCCCTTCCTAAACCTAGGACCCATCCTCTTCCTAAACCTAGGACCCATCCTCTTCCTAAACCTAGGACCCCTCCCCTTCCTAAACCTAGGACCCCTCCCCTTCCTAGACCTCGGACCCATCCCCTTCCTAAACCTAGGACCCATCCCCTTCCTAAACCTAGGACCCCTCCCCTTCCTAAACCTAGGACCCCTCCCCTTCCTAAACCTAGGACCCATCCTCTTCCTAAACCTAGGACCCCTCCCCTTCCTAAACCTAGGACCCCTCCCCTTCCTAGACCTCGGACCCCTTCCTAAGATTCTGACTACTTGACAGCTTCCTGATTTGCACTAGGAGGTGATATGAGAACTAAGTGGACAATATAGGGAAAACACCAGGATTAATAGCCTATGTTAGTTAGTTAATTATCCATTCAAGTGGATTCAAATATTGTTCTTCTGCCTTTCAAGGCTAGACCTTTTTATGACAACGCTCCAGCTGTCATGACAACGCTCCAGCTGTCATGACAACGCCCAACTAGAGGGTTGTTTAACTTAGTAAATCCTGTGTGAAATGAATTAATGACTAGCCTCCTGAACCTGTTGCTATAATCTGTGACTTTGACATTCTCTCTCCGTAGTTAGAAGTAGAGCAGGGCTGAGCCACTAAATAACTAAAGTCATTAGATGTTTTTCAAACTGACCTGAAGACAGATCCATGCACTGCTCATTGTGGAGATGACGGCAGGCGACGGCGTCTTTGCCAACTCGGCAAATTGGCAAGTCAGAGCAGGACTCCGGTGACGCTGTATGTGTGTGTCAGTGTGTGTGTGTCTGCATGGAGTGTGTGTGTGTGTGTGTCTGCATGGAGTGAGTGTGTGTGTGTATTTGAGTGGCTGTGTGTGAATGCGGACACGCAAGTGTGTATATATGTGTGCGTGTGTGAACGTGTACACGCTTGAGTGTGTGTGTGTGTGTGTGAACGCGTACACGTTTGAGTGTGTGTATTTTGAAGTGGGGGGTAAACTTATTACCTTGTAATGTGATATAGTTTGTTTTGTTAAATCCATTATGTGTATAAAGGAAATGTAATCTTGCCTCATTAAATAATGATTGAGTTTATCAGGTTGGACTGAATCATTCATACACAAGGGGACCGAGGCTGTATTCACCAGGCCTCTCAGGAATCTGTTACAGCTCCCAGATGATGTTCGGACAATATCTGAGCCAGGAACTAAGTCAAATAAAATAACAAATACAATAACATTTTATTAGTCACATGCGCCGAATACAACAGCTTGTTGTAGCTTGTAGCTCGTTTACCTTACAGTAAAATGCTTACTTACAAGCCCCTTAACCAACAAATGCAGTTTAAAAAAATATATAAATACGGATAAGAATAAGAAATAAACATCAAATGTTGCAATGAAAAAAATAAAAAAAAGAGTTTGGTATAGTATTCCCCTGACACGATCACTTCTCTTAAAATATTGCCTAATATGTTGATTATGTGAATCAGCTGAGTATAGTGTGAGGTACCCACGACTGAGTTTGGGAAACACTGATATAGGTCGTTAAATAATCTAGAGAAACGCGTTTATTTATTGGCCTAGTGGTTATTAATATTCAGGCATGTCATGGGAAATAGGCCTCGTTGTCAAATGCACAAGAGATTCTGTTGTTGCTATTAGGTTTAAGATGATGTATGGATTGATCATATCGAAACAGAAATATGAAAACATTATTTTCACAATTTCATGTGGCGCAGGAAACCCCCCTGACTCGCTGCATGTTGCTATTATCAAGACATCTGCTGGTAACTGGGGCCGACAGTCTGAGAGGAGTTCTGATTGGTCCGCATTGACACAGTCTGAGGAGGAGGAGGAGTGCTGATTGGGCCGCATTGACACAGTCTGAGGAGGAGGAGTGCTGATTGGTCCGTATTGACACAGTCTGAGGAGGAGGAGTGCTGATTGGTCCGTATTGACACAGTCTGAGGAGGAGGAGTGCTGATTGGTCCGTATTGACAGTCTGAGAGGAGGAGTGCTGATTGGTCCGCATTGACACAGTCTGAGGAGGAGGAGTGCTGATTGGTCCGTATTGACACAGTCTGAGAAGAGGAGGGCTGATTGGTCCGTATTGACACAGTCTGAGAAGAGGAGGGCTGATTGGTCCGTATTGACACAGTCTGAGAAGAGGAGGGCTGATTGGGCCGTATTGACACAGTCTGAGAGGAGGAGTGCTGATTGGTCCGTATTGACAGTCTGAGAGGAGGAGTGCTGATTGGGCCGCATTGACACAGTCAGAGGAGGAGTGCTGATTGGTCCGTATTGACACAGTCTGAGAGGAGGAGGAGTGCTGATTGGTCCGCATTGACACAGTCTGAGGAGGAGGAGTGCTGATTGGGCCGCATTGACACAGTCAGAGGAGGAGTGCTGATTGGTCCGTATTGACACAGTCTGAGAAGAGGAGTGCTGATTGGTCCGTATTGACACAGTCTGAGAGGAGGAGGGCTGATTGGTCCGTATTGACACAGTCTGAGAGGAGGAGTACTGATTGGTCCGCATTGACACAGTCTGAGAGGAGGAGTTCTGATTGGTTCACATTGACACAGTCTGAGAGGAGGAGTTCTGATTGGTTCACATTGACACAGTCTGAGGATGAGTGCTGATTTAGGATCAGTTTAGCCTTTTAGATCCCAGTTAATCAGATTAAATGGACGGGGGGGGGGGGGGGGGATCTGCTCCTAGATCAGAATGAATCAGATTAAATGGACGGGGAGGGGATCTGATCCTAGATCAGAATGAATCAGATTAAATGGACGGGGGGGGGGGGGGATCTGCTCCTAGATCAGAATGAATCAGATTAAATGGACGGGGGGGGATCTGATCCTAGATCAGCACGCTTTTTGAAAACTGCACAAAGAGATCTATGGTGTTAACGTGAAGAGTAACATAAATAATTAAGCCGTTCAAAATTGCACTAGTTAGAAGTAAATATTACGTCTAATTGGTGTAATATACAAGACACAGTAAACATGTATTGAAGACCACTAACTTTAATGTGTCCATTACTTGTTGATGTTTCTTCACCATTTTGTCTTGTTTGCGGACAGTGGCTGTGTTCTTTGTAAGCACACAATCCAACAGCATCATTTGTACAGTATTCATGACCAATCCTTAACAAGACCTTCACCTCCTCCCTTCCCTCTGCCAGCGGCGAGGAGTGTTATCAGTAGTCTCCTGAGCATGTCTGTGCCAAGAGGGAGAGAGAGAGACAGTTGGAGAGAGAGAGAAAGAGATGAGAGGGGGATAGAGAGAGGGGGGCAAGGGGGAGAGAGAGAGAGAGAGGTGACGGGGATAGAGGGAAGAGAGAGGGAGAGAGGTGAGGGGGATAGAGGGAAGAGAGAGGATAGAGAGATGTAGAAAAGGGGAGAGAGGGGGAGAGAAAGGGAGAAGGGAGAGAAAGAGAGAGAGGGGGAGAGAAAGAGAGACGGGGAGAGAAAGAGAGAGGGGGAGAGAGATGAGAAAGGGAGAGAGAGGAGGAGAGGAGAGGGGTGAATAGTTGCCTGGGGTACTTCTCCATAAAAGGCAGGGAGAGACGTTTTAAACACAAGATGGAATGTCACCAAGAAAACAAGGGAGAGAAGAGAGAGAGACCACTGTGCAGGTACAGTTAGCATGCATCCCCATGGCATCATGTCCTGTGGAGCCTTATGGGCCCTGGTCTACAGAGGGAATAGAATGGGAAGCAGGTTAGAGAGAACACCCTACACTCAGAGGAGAGGGTCATAGGTCAGCTGGCATCAGAGAGGGTCATAGGTCAGCTGGCATCAGAGAGGAGAGGGTCATAGGTCAGCTGGCATCAGAGAGGAGAGGGTCATAGGTCAGCTGGCATCAGAGATGAGAGGGTCATAGGTCAGCTGGCATCAGAGAGGAGAGGGTCATAGGTCAGCTGGCATCAGAGAGGAGAGGGTCATAGGTCAGCTGGCATCAGAGAGGGCCATAGGTCAGCTGGCATCAGAGAGCAGAGGGTCATAGGTCAGCTGGAAATCAGAGAGCAGAGGGTCATAGGTCAGCTGGCATCAGAGAGCAGAGGGTCATAGGTCAGCTGGCATCAGAGAGGAGAGGGTCATAGGTCAGCTGGCATCAGAGAGCAGAGGGTCATATGTCAGCTGGCATCAGAGAGGAGAGGGTCATAGGTCAGCTGGCATCAGAGAGCAGAGGGTCATAGGTCAGCTGGCATCAGAGAGGAGGGGCATAGGTCAGCTGGCATCAGAGAGGAGGGTCATAGGTCAGCTGGCATCAGAGAGGAGGGTCATAGGTCAGCTGGCATCAGTGAGGAGAGGGTCATAGGTCAGCTGGCATCAGAGAGCAGAGGGTCATATGTCAGCTGGCATCAGTGAAGAGAGGGTCATAGGTCAGCTGGCATCAGAGAGAAGAGGGTCACAGGTCAGCTAGTATCAGAGAGGAGAGGGTCATAGGTCAGCTGGCATCAGAGAGGAGGGTCATACGTCAGCTGGCATCCGAGAGCAGAGGGTCATAGGTCAGCTGGCATCAGAGAGGAGGGTCATAGGTCAGCTGGCATCAGAGAGGAGAAGGTCATAGGTCAGCTGGCATCAGAGAGGAGAGGGTCATAGGTCAGCTGGCATCAGTGAGGAGAGGGTCATAGGTCAGCTGGCATCAGAGAGAAGAGGGTCACAGGTCAGCTGGCATCATAGAGGAGAGGGTCATAGGTCAGCTGGCATCAGAGAGAAGAGGGTCACAGGTCAGCTGGCATCAGAGAGGAGAGGGTCATAGGTCAGCTGGCATCAGAGAGCAGAGGGTCATAGGTCAGCTGGCATCAGAGAGGAGGGTCATAGGTCAGCTGGCATCAGAGAGGAGAGGGTCATAGGCCAGCTGGCATCAGAGAGCAGAGGGTCATAGGTCAGATGGCATCAGAGAGGAGGGTCATAGGTCAGCCGGCATCCGAGAGCAGAGGGTCATAGGTCAGCTGGCATCAGAGAGGAGGGTCATAGGTCAGCTGGCATCAGAGAGGAGAGGGTCATAGGTCAGCTGGCATCACATCTGACCCCTGATGTGTTATTTAGTGATAGATTTACTCTTTCTTTCAAGGGCCTTATTCACAAAGCGCCTGGAGTTGGAGTCTGGGGTTGATCTTTGAAAAGGTGGACCTGATCCCAGATCAGCACTCCTAGACTGAATGAAAAGGTGGACCTGATCCCAGATCAGCACTCCTAGACTGAATGAAAAGGTGGACCTGATCTCAGATCAGCACTCCTAGACTGAATGAAAAGGTGGACCTGATCTCAGATCAGCACTCCTAGACTGAATGAAAAGGTGGACCTGTTCCCAGATCAGCACTCCTAGACTGAATGAAAAGGTGGACCTGATCTCAGATCAGCACTCCTAGACTGAATGAAAAGGTGGACCTGATCTCAGATCAGCACTCCTAGACTGAATGAAAAGGTGGACCTGATCTCAGATCAGCACTCCTAGACTGAATGAAAAGGTCTGTGTCCCTCTGTCTCTCCCAGCCTCTGTTCTGCTCTCTGTCTCTCCCAGCCTCTGTTCTGCTCTCTGTCTCTCTTAGCCTCTGTTCTGCTCTCTGTCTCTCCTAGCCTCTGTTCTGCTCTCTGTCTCTCTTAGCCTCTGTTCTGCTCTCTGTCTCTCCTAGCCTCTGTTCTGCTCTCTGTCTCTCCCAGCCTCTGTTCTGCTCTCTGTCTCTCCCAGCCTCTGTTCTGCTCTCTGTCTCTCCCAGCCTCTGATCTGCTCTATGTCTCTCCTAGCCTCTGTTCTGCTCTCTGTCTCTCCCAGCCTCTGTTCTGCTCTCTGTCTCTCCCAGCCTCTGTTCTGCTCTCTGTCTCTCCTAGCCTCTGTTCTGCTCTATGTCTCTCCCAGCCTCTGTTCTGCTCTATGTCTCTCCCAGCCTCTGTTCTGCTCTCTGTCTCTCCCAGCCTCTGTTCTGCTCTCTGTCTCTCCCAGCCTCTGTTCTGCTCTCTGTCTCTCCTAGCCTCTGACTGGTTACTGTGTCTGGTTACTGTGACTGGTTACTGTGACTGGTTACTGTGACTGGTTACTGTGACTGGTTACTGTGTCTGGTTACTGTGACTGGTTACTGTGACTGGTTACTGTGTCTGGTTACTGTGACTGGTTACTGTGTCTGGTTACTGTGACTGGTTACTGTGACTGGTTACTGTGACTGGTTACTGTGTCTGGTTACTGTGACTGGTTACTGTGACTGGTTACTGTGATTGGCTGCATATTGAAAACAAGTGCCAAGCAACATTTCTTGTGAAGACCTCAACATTATCTATAAAGATCTTAGGTTCAGGTCTCAGGTTACGTCTCAGGTTACCTCTCAGGTTACGTCTCAGGTTACGTCTCAGGTTGCGTCTCAGGTTACGTCTCAGGTTACCTCTCAGGTTACGTCTCAGGTTACCTCTCAGGTTACGTCTCAGGTTACCTCTCAGGTTACGTCTCAGGTTGCGTCTCAGGTTACGTCTCAGGTTACCTCTCAGGTTACGTCTCAGGTTACGTCTCAGATTACGTCTCAGGTTACCTCTCAGGTTACCTCTCAGGTTACCTCTCAGGTTCCCTCTCAGGTTACGTCTCAGGTTACCTCTCAGGTTACGTCTCAGATTACGTCTCAGGTTACCTCTCAGGTTCCCTCTCAGGTTACGTCTCAGGTTACCTCTCAGGTTACGTCTCAGGTTACGTCTCAGGTTGCGTCTCAGGTTACGTCTCAGGTTGCGTCTCAGGTTACGTCTCAGGTTACCTCTCAGGTTACCTCTCAGGTTACGTCTCAGGTTACGTCTCAGGTTACCTCTCAGGTTACGTCTCAGGTTGCGTCTCAGGTTACGTCTCAGGTTACGTCTCAGGTTGCGTCTCAGGTTACGTCTCAGGTTACCTCTCAGGTTACGTCTCAGGTTACCTCTCAGGTTACGTCTCAGGTTACGTCTCAGGTTGCGTCTCAGGTTACCTCTCAGGTTCCCTCTCAGGTTACCTCTCAGGTTACGTCTCAGGTTACGTCTCAGGTTACGTCTCAGGTTACGTCTCAGGTTACCTCTCAGGTTACGTCTCAGGTTCCCTCTCAGGTTACCTCTCAGGTTGCGTCTCAGGTTACGTCTCAGGTTACCTCTCAGGTTACGTCTCAGGTTACGTCTCAGGTTGCGTCTCAGGTTACGTCTCAGGTTACCTCTCAGGTTACGTCTCAGGTTACGTCTCAGGTTACGTCTCAGGTTACGTCTCAGGTTACGTCTCAGGTTACGTCTCAGGTTACGTCCCAGGTTCCCTCTCAGGTTACCTCTCAGGTTACCTCTCAGGTTACGTCTCAGGTTACGTCTCAGGTTGCGTCTCAGGTTACCTCTCAGGTTACGTCTCAGGTTACGTCTCAGGTTACGTCTCAGGTTACGTCTCAGGTTACCTCTCAGGTTACCTCTCAGGTTACGTCCCAGGTTCCCTCTCAGGTTGCGTCCCAGGTTACGTCTCAGGTTACCTCTCAGGTTGCGTCTCAGGTTACGTCTCAGGTTACGTCCCAGGTTCCCTCTCAGGTTACCTCTCAGGTTACCTCTCAGGTTACGTCTCAGGTTACGTCTCAGGTTGCGTCTCAGGTTACCTCTCAGGTTACGTCTCAGGTTACCTCTCAGGTTACGTCTCAGGTTACCTCTCAGGTTACGTCTCAGGTTACGTCTCAGGTTACGTCTCAGGTTACGTCTCAGGTTACCTCTCAGGTTACGTCTCAGGTTGCGTCTCAGGTTACCTCTCAGGTTACGTCTCAGGTTACGTCTCAGGTTACGTCTCAGGTTACGTCTCAGGTTACCTCTCAGGTTACGTCTCAGGTTACCTCTCAGGTTACCTCTCAGGTTACGTCTCAGGTTACGTCTCAGGTTACGTCTCAGGTTGCGTCTCAGGTTACCTCTCAGGTTACGTCTCAGGTTACGTCTCAGGTTACGTCTCAGGTTACGTCTCAGGTTGCGTCTCAGGTTACCTCTCAGGTTTGTAATAATAATATAATTATTATCACGTTTCATCTCAGCCTCCATAGTGTCCTAGTGTAGTGGGACGAAGTCTTGATGAGGTAAACCAACTCATTGTCCTGTATTTCACTCCAGTGAATCATTTGGCAGTTGGTCACTGCTGTCTCTAGGACTGTTGCTGTGTCTGCTGCTGTTTATGTCTGCCTGTTGATGTGTCTGTCTGTCTGTTACGATGTCTGTTACTGTTTATGTTGCTGTATATGTCTGCCTGTTGATGTGTCTGTCTGTCTGTTACTGTGTCTGCTGCTGTTTATGTCTGCCTGTTGATGTGTCTGTCTGTCTGTTACTGTGTCTGCTGCTGTGTCTGTTGCTGTATATGGGGCGGCAGGTAGCCTAGTGGTTAGAGCGTTGGACTAGTAACTGAAAGGTTGGAAGATTGAATCCCTGAGCTGACGAGGTGAAAATCTGTCGTTCTGCCCCTGAACAAGGCAGTTAACCCACTGTTCCTAGGCCGCCATTGAAAATAAGAATGTGTTCTTAACTGACTTGCCTAGTAAATAAATGTTAATAAAAAATTAAAAAATATGTCTGTATGTTACCGGGTCTGCCGCTGTGTCTGTTGCGGTTTATGTTACTGTGCCTGTGTGTCTGTTGCGGCGTCTGTGTGTCTGTTACGGTGTCTGTCTGTCTGTCAGTCTGTAACAACCAGAGACACTGGCTGTATCCAAAATGACACTCTCTTACCCATGAAGGGTAGGGCCCTGGTCAACAGCAGTTACCCATGAAGGGTAGGGCCCTGGTCATCAGCAGTTACCTACGAAGGGTAGGGCCCTGGTCAACAGCAGTTACCCATGAAGGGTAGGGCCCTGGTCAACAGCAGTTACCCACGAAGGGTAGGGCCCTGGTCAACAGCAGTTACCCATGAAGGGTAGGGCCCTGGTCAACAGCAGTTACCTACGAAGGGTAGGGCACTGGTCAACAGCAGTTACCCATGAAGGGTAGGGCCCTGGTCAACACCAGTTACCTACGAAGGGTAGGGCCCTGGTCAACAGCAGTTACCCATGAAGGGTAGGGCCCTGGTCAACAGCAGTTACCCACGAAGGGTAGGGCCCTGGTCAACAGCAGTTACCTACGAAGGGTAGGGCCCTGGTCATCAGCAGTTACCTACGAAGGGTAGGGCCCTGGTCATCAGCAGTTACCTACGAAGGGTAGGGCCCTGGTCATCAGCAGTTACCCACGAAGGGTAGGGCCCTGGTCAACAGCAGTTACCTACGAAGGGTAGGGCCCTGGTCATCAGCAGTTACCTACGAAGGGTAGGGCCCTGGTCATCAGCAGTTACCCACGAAGGGTAGGGCCCTGGTCAACAGCAGTTACCCATGAAGGGTAGGGCCCTGGTCAACAGCAGTTACCTACGAAGGGTAGGGCCCTGGTCATCAGCAGTTACCTACGAAGGGTAGGGCCCTGGTCATCAGCAGTTACCCACGAAGGGTAGGGCCCTGGTCAACAGCAGTTACCCACGAAGGGTAGGGCCCTGGTCAACAGCAGTTACCCACGAAGGGTAGGGCCCTGGTCAACAGCAGTTACCCATGAAGGGTAGGGCCCTGGTCAACAGCAGTTACCCACGAAGGGTAGGGCCCTGGTCAACAGCAGTTACCTACGAAGGGTAGGGCCCTGGTCAACAGCAGTTACCCACGAAGGGTAGGGCCCTGGTCAACAGCAGTTACCTACGAAGGGTAGGGCCCTGGTCAACAGCAGTTACCCATGAAGGGTAGGGCCCTGGTCAACAGCAGTTACCTACGAAGGGTAGGGCCCTGGTCAACAGCAGTTACCCATGAAGGATAGGGCCCTGGTCAACAGCAGTTACCTACGAAGGATAGGGCCCTGGTCAACAGCAGTTACCCACGAAGGGTAGGGCCCTGGTCAACAGCAGTTACCTACGAAGGGTAGGGCCCTGGTCAACAGCAGTTACCCATGAAGGGTAGGGCCCTGGTCAACAGCAGTTACCTACGAAGGGTAGGGCCCTGGTCAACAGCAGTTACCCATGAAGGGTAGGGCCCTGGTCAACAGCAGTTACCCATGAAGGGTAGGGCCCTGGTCAACAGCAGTTACCTACGAAGGGTAGGGCCCTGGTCAACAGCAGTTACCCATGAAGGGTAGGGCCCTGGTCAACAGCAGTTACCCATGAAGGGTAGGGCCCTGGTCAACAGCAGTTACCCATGAAGGGTAGGGCCCTGGTCAACAGCAGTTACCTACGAAGGGTAGGGCCCTGGTCAACAGCAGTTACCCATGAAGGGTAGGGCCCTGGTCAACAGCAGTTACCCATGAAGGGTAGGGCCCTGGTCAACAGCAGTTACCTACGAAGGGTAGGGCCCTGGTCAACAGCAGTTACCCATGAAGGGTAGGACCCTGGTCAACAGCAGTTACCTACGAAGGGTAGGGCCCTGGTCAACAGCAGTTACCCATGAAGGGTAGGGCCCTGGTCAACAGCAGTTACCCATGAAGGGTAGGGCCCTGGTCAACAGCAGTTACCTACGAAGGGTAGGGCCCTGGTCAACAGCAGTTACCCACGAAGGGTAGGGCCCTGGTCAACAGCAGTTACCTACGAAGGTTAGGGCCCTGGTCAACAGCAGTTACCCATGAAGGGTAGGGCCCTGGTCAACAGCAGTTACCTACGAAGGGTAGGGCCCTGGTCAACAGCAGTTACCTACGAAGTGTAGGGCCCTGGTCAACACCAGTATATTGAACCGCATCATTAGAACACCTACTGTCATTGGACCAGCATCATTAGAACACCTACTGTCATTGGACAACATCATTAGAACACCTACTGTCATTGGACCGCATCATTAGAACACCTACTGTCATTGGACCACATCATTAGAACACCTACTGTCATTGGACGGCATCATTAGAACACCTACTGTCATTGGACCACATCATTAGAACACCTACTGTCATTGGACAGCATCATTAGAACACCTACTGTCATTGGACCACATCATTAGAACACCTACTGTCATTGGACCACATCATTAGAACACCTACTGTCATTGGACCACATCATTAGAACACCTACTGTCATTGGACCACATCATTAGAACACCTACTGTCATTGGACCACATCATTAGAACACCTACTGTCATTGGACCACATCATTAGAACACCTACTGTCATTGGACACATCATTAGACACTGTCATTGGACCACATCATTAGAACACCTACTGTCATTGGACCACATCATTAGAACACCTACTGTCATTGGACCACATCATTAGAACACCTACTGTCATTGGACCACATCATTAGAACACCTACTGTCATTGGACAACATCATTAGAACACCTACTGTCATTGGACCGCATCATTAGAACACCTACTGTCATTGGACGGCATCATTAGAACACCTAATGTCATTGGACCACATCATTAGAACACCTACTGTCATTGGACCACATCATTAGAACACCTACTGTCATTGGACCACATCATTAGAACACCTACTGTCATTGGACCACATCATTAGAACACCTCCTGGCATTGGTCCACATCATTAGAACACCTACTGTCATTGGACCACATCATTAGAACACCTCCTGTCATTGGACCACATCATTAGAACACCTTCTGTCATTGGACCACATCATTAGAACACCTCCTGTCATTGGACCACATCATTAGAACACCTCCTGTCATTGGACCACATCATTAGAACACCTACTGTCATTGGACCACATCATTAGAACACCTACTGTCATTGGACCACATCATTAGAACACCTACTGTCATTGAACCACATCATTAGAACACCTACTGTCATTGGACCACATCATTAGAACACCTTCTGTCATTGGACAGCATCATTAGAACACCTACTGTCATTGGACCAGCATCATTAGAACACCTTCTGTCATTGGACAGCATCATTAGAACACCTACTGTCATTGGACCAGCATCATTAGAACACCTACTGTCAATGGACCAGCATCATTAGAACACCTTCTGTCATTGGACAGCATCATTAGAACACCTACTGTCATTGGACCAGCATCATTAGAACACCTTCTGTCATTGGACAGCATCATTAGAACACCTACTGTCATTGGACCAGCATCATTAGAACACCTACTGTCATTGGACCAGCATCATTAGAACACCTACTGTCATTGGACCACATCATTAGAACACCTTCTGTCATTGGACAGCATCATTAGAACACCTACTGTCAATGGACCAGCATCATTAGAACACCTCCTGTCATTGGACCAGCAACGTTTAACTGCCTCATCCTTGTCCTGTTTCAACGACGGCTCCGTGCGTCCCAAACGACACACTATTCTAATGCCTGATACAGAGCCCTACAAGCCCTGGTCTAAAGTAGTGTACTTCATAGGGAATAAGGTGCATTTGGGACGTGTCCTCTGTTCAGAAAGGAACAGGTGTACCACACAGATCCACAGCTATGAACCATGTAGTAGAGGAAGTGTTACGTTTTATGTGTTTCTCCAGACTTTCATTTATTCTATTTTGCCGTTATTTAACCAGGTAAATTCATTGAGAATACAGTATATAATTTTACACAAATAACGAGATGAAGCCTAGTCCCGGAAACAGATTATTTTTATGCTTTTTAGTCCAGGACTGGGTTTAAGATGTATCTATGTCTGCCCGGGAAACTGTCCCATTGTGTTTTGGCGCAGTAAGCCTGTATTTATTTAAACTAGTGTCGATTTTGAAAAGGGGAAAAACGACTGCTAATACTGTATGTAATTGTGTCGGCTTGGCTGGTGCTGTTGCCTGTAGGGAGCGAGGCTAGGTCTACTGGGGGGTAAAAGATGACACGCTGATACACTACTGTGACGCCGATGCGGCATGACCTCACAGGGGTCATTGTCCTGAATACTGCCTCTTCATTCCAGGCCTGGATTCAAACACTATTCAAATACTCTCCTGGGCGTTTGCTTGAGTCTGCCCGGGTTGCCAGATAGGCAGAATTTAGGACTAGTTCCATTAGATTGATATCACGCGGGTTGCCAGATAGGCAGAATTTAGGACTAGTTCCATTAGATTGATATCACGCGGGTTGCCAGATAGGCAGAGCAGCTGTGGAGACAGGTAGCCTGGTGGTTAGAGCGGCAGGTAGCCTAGTGGTTAGAGGTGCAGGTAGCCTGGTGGATAGAGGCAGGTAGCCTAGTGGTTAGAGGCAGGTAGCCTAGTGGTTAGAGAGGCAGGTAGCCTAGTGGTTAGAGAGGCAGGTAGCCTAGTGGTTAGAGAGGTAGGTAGCCTAGTGGTTAGAGAGGTAGGTAGCCTAGTGGTTAGAGAGGCAGGTAGCCTAGTGGTTAGAGAGGCAGGTAGCCTAGTGGTTAGAGAGGCAGGTAGCCTAGTGGTTAGAGAGGCAGGTAGCCTAGTGGTTAGAGAGGCAGATAGCCTAGTGGTTAGAGAGGCAGGTAGCCTAGTGGTTATAGGCAGGTAGCCTAGTGGTTAGAGGCAGGTAGCCTAGTGGTTAGAGGCAGGTAGCCTAGTGGTTAGAGAGACAGGTAGCCTAGTGGTTAGAGGTGCAGGTAGCCTGGTGGATAGAGGCAGGTAGCCTAGTGGTTAGAGGCAGGTAGCCTAGTGGTTAGAGAGGCAGGTAGCCTAGTGGTTAGAGAGGCAGGTAGCCTAGTGGTTAGAGAGGCAGGTAGCCTAGTGGTTAGAGAGGCAGGTAGCCTAGTGGTTAGAGGCAGGTAGCCTAGTGGTTAGAGGCAGGTAGCCTAGTGGTTAGAGGCAGGTAGCCTAGTGGTTAGAGAGACAGGTAGCCTAGTGGTTAGAGGCAGGTAACCTAGTGGTTAGAGGCAGGTAGCCTCGTGGTTAGAGGCAGGTAGCCTGGTGGTTAGAGAGGCAGGTAGCCTAGTGGTTAGAGAGGCAGGTAGCCTAGTGGTTAGAGGCAGGTAGCCTAGTGGTTAGAGGCAGGTAGCCTAGTGGTTAGAGGCAGGTAGCCTAGTGGTTAGAGGCAGGTAGCCTAGTGGTTAGAGAGGCAGGTAGCCTAGTGGTTAGAGGCAGGTAGCCTAGTGGTTAGAGGCAGGTAGCCTAGTGGTTAGAGGCAGGTAGCCTAGTGGTAGAGAGACAGGTAGCCTAGTGGTAGAGAGACAGGTAGCCTAGTGGTAGAGAGACAGGTAGCCTTGTGGTAGAGAGACAGGTAGCCTAGTGGTAGAGAGACAGGTAGCCTAGTGGTTAGAGAGGCAGGTAGCCTAGTGGTTAGAGAGACAGGTAGCCTAGTGGTAGAGAGACAGGTAGCCTAGTGGTTAGAGAGGCAGGTAGCCTAGTGGTTAGAGAGGCAGGTAGCCTGGTGGTTAGAGGCAGGTAGCCTGGTGGTTAGAGAGGCAGGTAGCCTAGTGGTTAGAGAGGCAGGTAGCCTAGTGGTTAGAGAGGCAGGTAGCCTAGTGGTTAGAGGCAGGTAGCCTAGTGGTTAGAGAGGCAGGTAGCCTAGTGGTTAGAGCGGCAGGTAGCCTAGTGGTTAGAGGCAGGTAGCCTAGTGGTTAGAGGAGGCAGGTGGCCTAGTGGTTAGAGGGGCAGGTAGCCTAGTGGTTAGAGCAGGTAGCCTAGTGGTTAGAGCGGCAGGTAGCCTAGTGGTTTAGTGGTTAGAGTGGCAGGTGGCCTAGTGGTTAGAGGGGCAGGTAGCCTAGTGGTTAGAGCAGGTAGCCTAGTGGTTAGAGAGGCAGGTAGCCTAGTGGTTAGAGGCAGGTAGCCAAGTGGTTAGAGAGGCAGGTAGCCTAGTGGTTAGAGCGGCAGGTAGCCTAGTGGTTAGAGCAGCAGGTAGCCTAGTGGTTAGAGAGGCAGGTAGCCTAGTGGTTAGAGAGGCAGGTAGCCTAGTGGTTAGAGGCGGCAGGTAGCCTAGTGGTTAGAGCGGCAGGTAGCCTAGTGGTTAGAGGCGGCAGGTAGCCTAGTGGTTAGAGAGGCAGGTAGCCTAGTGGTTAGAGAGGCAGGTAGCCTAGTGGTTAGAGAGGCAGGTAGCCTAGTGGTTAGAGAGGCAGGTAGTCTAATGGTTAGAGAGGCAGGTAGCCTAGTGGTTAGAGAGGCAGGTAGCCTAGTGGTTGGAGCGGCAGGTAGCCTAGTGGTTAGAGAGGCAGGTAGCCTAGTGGTTAGAGAGGCAGGTAGCCTAGTGGTTGGAGCGGCAGGTAGTCTAGTGGTTAGAGGGGGAGGTAGCCTAGTGGTTAGAGCAGGTAGCCTAGTGGTTAAAGCAGGTAGCCTAGTGGTTAGAGAGGCAGGTAGCCTAGTGGTTAGAGAGGCAGGTAGCCTAGTGGTTAGAGAGGCAGGTAGTCTAGTGGTTAGAGGGGGAGGTAGCCTAGTGGTTAGAGCAGGTAGCCTAGTGGTTAGAGCGGCAGGTAGCCTAGTGGTTAGAGAGGCAGGTAGCCTAGTGGTTAGAGCGGCAGGTAGCCTAGTGGTTAGAGAGGCAGGTAGCCTAGTGGTTAGAGCGGCAGGTAGCCTAGTGGTTAGAGAGGCAGGTAACCTAGTGGTTAGAGAGGCAGGTAGTCTAGTGGTTAGAGGGGGAGGTAGCCTAGTGGTTAGAGCAGGTAGCCTAGTGGTTAGAGCGGCAGGTAGCCTAGTGGTTAGAGGGGGAGGTAGCCTAGTGGTTAGAGCAGGTAGCCTAGTGGTTAGAGGGGGAGGTAGCCTAGTGGTTAGAGAGGCAGGTAGCCTAGTGGTTAGAGAGGCAGGTAGCCTAGTGGTTAGAGAGGCAGGTAGCCTAGTGGTTAGAGAGGCAGGTAGCCTAGTGGTTAGAGAGGCAGGTAGCCTAGTGGTTAGAGGCAGGTAGCCTGGTGGTAGAGAGACAGGTAGCAGGTAGCCTAGTGGTTAGAGAGGCAGGTAGCCTAGTGGTTAGAGAGGCAGGTAGTCTAGTGGTTAGAGAGGCAGGTAGCCTAGTGGTTAGAGGAGGCAGGTAGCCTAGTGGTTAGAGGGGGAGGTAGCCTAGTGGTTAGAGCAGGTAGCCTAGTGGTTAGAGCAGGTAGCCTAGTGGTTAGAGCAGGTAGCCTAGTGGTTAGAGCGGCAGGTAGCCTAGTGGTTGGAGCGTTGGACTAGTAACTTAAATGTTGCAAGATCGAATCCCCCGAGCTGACAAGGTAAAACATCTGTTGTGCTGCAGGCTCCGCAGTAGGCTGTCATAGTAAATAAGAATTTGTTCTTAACTGACTTGCCTAGTTAAATAAAGGTTAAATAAAAGTAAAATAACACAGCTCCTGTGGATTTACAACAGAGGCAACAGTTCTGTGTCTTTGAATCCAAACGGATAAAAATCAACCATTTTATTTGGATGGAAATAGCAGCACCCATGTCATTGTCATCTGAACATTGCATATGTTACACACCATCCCTGTTATATTAAGGGTATTTAATGGGCGAGCAGATGTCTGACTTTGTACCTTGGCTGTCAGTGCCTGAGGTTAAACCTGTGGAAGAGAGGAACAGGGGAAGTCAAAAAGGGAGAAATATGAGATACAACATTTCTGTCATAACAGGATATCACAAGAATATAGTGGTGTGTTAAACGCTCTACCTACCGGTCTGTCTCTCCCTGTCTGTGTCTCTACCTACCGGTCTGTCTCTCCCTGTCTGTGTCTCTACCTACCGGTCTGTGTCTACCTGTCTGTGTCTCTACCTACCGGTCTGTCTCTCCCTGTCTGTGTCTCTACCTACCGGTCTGTCTCTCCCTGTCTGTGTCTCTACCTACCGGTCTGTCTCTCCCTGTCTGTGTCTCTACCTACCGGTCTGTGTCTACCTGTCTGTGTCTCTACCTACCGGTCTGTCTCTCCCTGTCTGGGTCTCTACCTACCGGTCTGTCTCTCCCTGTCTGTGTCTCTACCTACCGGTCTGTGTCTACCTGTCTGTGTCTCTACCTACCGGTCTGTCTCTCCCTGTCTGTGTCTCTACCTACCGGTCTGTCTCTCCCTGTCTGTGTCTACCTGTCTGTGTCTCTACCTACCGGTCTGTCTCTCCCTGTCTGTCTCTCTACCTTCCGGTCTGTCTCTCCCTGTCTGTGTCTCTACCTACCGGTCTGTCTCTCCCTGTCTGTGTCTCTACCTACCAGTCTGTCTCTCCCTGTCTGTGTCTACCTGTCTGTGTCTCTACCTACCGGTCTGTCTCTCCCTGTCTGTGTCTCTACCTACCGGTCTGTCTCTCCCTGTCTGTGTCTCTACCTACCGGTCTGTCTCTCCCTGTCTGTGTCTACCTGTCTGTGTCTCTACCTACCGGTCTGTCTCTCCCTGTCTGTGTCTCTACCTACCGGTCTGTCTCTCCCTGTCTGTGTCTCTACCTACCGGTCTGTCTCTCCCTGTCTGTGTCTCTACCTACCGGTCTGTCTCTCCCTGTCTGTGTCTCTACCTACCGGTCTGTCTCTCCCTGTCTGTGTCTCTACCTACCGGTCTGTCTCTCCCTGTCTGTGTCTCTACCTACCGGTCTGTCTCTCCCTGTCTGTGTCTCTACCTACCGGTCTGTCTCTCCCTGTCTGTGTCTACCTGTCTGTGTCTCTACCTACCGGTCTGTCTCTCCCTGTCTGTGTCTACCTGTCTGTGTCTCTACCTACCGGTCTGTCTCTCCCTGTCTGTCTCTCTACCTTCCGGTCTGTCTCTCCCTGTCTGTCTCTCTAACTACCGGTCTGTCTCTCCCTGTCTGTGTCTACCTGTCTGTGTCTCTACCTACCTGTCTGTGTCTACCTGTCAGTGTCTCTACCTACCGGTCTGTCTCTCCCTGTCTGTCTCTCTACCTTCCGGTCTGTCTCTCCCTGTCTGTCTCTCTACCTACCGGTCTGTCTCTACCTGTCGGTGTCTCTACCTGTCTGTGTCTCTCCCTGTCTGTGGCTACCTGTCTGTGTCTCTACCTACCGGTCTGTCTCTCCCTGTCTGTGTCTACCTGTCTGTGTCTCTACCTACCGGTCTGTCTCTCCCTGTCTGTGTCTACCTGTCTGTGTCTCTACCTACCGGTCTGTCTCTCCCTGTCTGTCTCTCTACCTTCCGGTCTGTCTCTCCCTGTCTGTCTCTCTACCTACCGGTCTGTCTCTCCCTGTCTGTGTCTACCTGTCTGTGTCTCTACCTACCTGTCTGTGTCTACCTGTCAGTGTCTCTACCTACCGGTCTGTCTCTCCCTGTCTGTCTCTCTACCTTCCGGTCTGTCTCTCCCTGTCTGTCTCTCTACCTACCGGTCTGTCTCTACCTGTCGGTGTCTCTACCTGTCTGTGTCTCTACCTGTCTGTGGCTCTCCCAGTCTGTGTCTCTACCTGTCTGTGTCTCTCCCTGTCTGTGTGTCTCCCAGTCTGTGTCTCTCCCAGTCTGTGTCTACCTGTCTGTGTCTACCTGTCTGTGTCCACCTGTCTGTGTCTCTCCCTGTCTGTGTCTCTCCCTGTCTGTGTCTCTCCCAGTCTGTCTCTCCCAGTCTGTGTCTACTTGTCTGTATGTCAACCTGTCTGTGTCTCTCCCTGTCTGTGTGTCTCCCAGTCTGTGTCTCTCCCAGTCTGTGTCTCTCCCTGTCTGTGTGTCAACCTGTCTGTGTCTCTCCCTGTGTGTCTCCCTGTGTGTGTGTCTACCTGTCTGTGTCTCTCCCAGTCTGTGTCTGTCCCAGTCTGTGTGTCTACCTGTCTGTGTGTTTACCTGTCTGTGTCTCTCCCAGTCTGTGTGTCTACCTGTCTGTGTGTCAATCTGTCTGTGTCTCTCCCAGTCCGTGTCTCTCCCAGTCTGTGTCTACCTGTCTGTGTCTCTCCCAGTCTGTGTCTACCTGTCTGTGTGTCTACCTGTCTGTGTCTCTCCCAGTCTGTGTCTACCCGTCTGTGTGTCTCCCAGTCTGTGTGTCTCCCTGTCTGTGTGTCTCCCTGTCTGTATGTCAACCTGTCTGTGTGTCTCCCTGTCTGTATGTCAACCTGTCTGTGTCTCTCCCAGTCCGTGTCTCTCCCAGTCTGTGTCTACCTGTCTGTGTCTCTCCCAGTCTGTGTGTCTACCTGTCTGTGTGTCTACCTGTCTGTGTCTCTCCCAGTCTGTGTGTCTACCTGTCTGTGTCTCTCCCAGTCTGTGTCTCTCCCAGTCTGTGTGTCTACCTGTCTGTGTCTCTCCCAGTCTGTGTGTCTACCTGTCTGTGTGTCTACCTGTCTGTGTCTCTCCCAGTCTGTGTGTCTACCTGTCTGTGTCTCTCCCAGTCTGTGTCTACCTGTCTGTGTCTCTCCCTGTCTGTGTGTCTACCTGTCGGTGTGTCTACCTGTCTGTGTCTCTCCCAGTGTAACCATTGGTCCTGTGCTTGTGGATGCCTCCCCTTGTCCAGCCTGCTCTTAGCTTCTCCAGCGCTGAAACGTCACAGAACCTGGAACATATTGTAGCGACCTCAGTACAACACCTAGGGGCAGTTTCCCGGACACAGAGTACGCCTTTTCCTGGATTTAAAGCTCAATGAAGAATCTCTATTGAAAATGCTTTTTGGTCCAGGATAAGGCTGTGTCCGGGAAACTAGCCCGTAAGACCTTGTCAAGAGGTTTGGACCTCTAGATGTAACAGTTAACTGACAGTCACAGGGACCACGGTTCAAGTCCTGATGAGGACTACCCCCTGAATTCACCACAATATGTACAACTGACGTTTATCTCATTTTACATCTACATGTTAGTCATTTAGCAGATGCTCTTTTCCAGAGAGACTTACAGTAGTGAGAGCATACATTTTATTACATTCTTCATCTCAAGTCCCAGTCAGGACTAACGTGTTGCCATGACGTCACTGCAATATGTACTACTGACGTTCACCTCAAGTCCCAGTCAGGACTAACGTGTTGCCATGACGTCACTGCAATATGTACTACTGACGTTCACCTCAAGTCCCAGTCAGGACTAACGTGTTGCCATGACGTCACTGCAATATGTACTACTGACGTTCACCTCAAGTCCCAGTCAGGACTAACGTGTTGCCATGACGTCACTGCAATATGTACTACTGACGTTCACCTCAAGTCCCAGTCAGGACTAACGTGTTGCCATGACGTCACTGCAATATGTACTACTGACGTTCACCTCAAGTCCCAGTCAGGACTAACGTGTTGCCATGACGTCACTGCAATATGTACTACTGACGTTCACCTCAAGTCCCAGTCAGGACTAACGTGTTGCCATGACGTCACTGCAATATGTACTACTGACGTTCACCTCAAGTCCCAGTCAGGACTAACGTGTTGCCATGACGTCACTGCAATATGTACTACTGACGTTCACCTCAAGTCCCAGTCAGGACTAACGTGTTACCATGACGTCACTGCAATATGTACTACTGACGTTCATCTCAAGTCCCAGTCAGGACTAACGTGTTGCCATGACGTCACTGCAATATGTACTACTGACGTTCATCTCAAGTCCCAGTCAGGACTAACGTGTTGCCATGACGTCACTGCAATATGTACTACTGACGTTCACCTCAAGTCCCAGTCAGGACTAACGTGTTGCCATGACGTCACTGCAATATGTACTACTGACGTTCACCTCAAGTCCCAGTCAGGACTAACGTGTTACCATGACGTCACTGCAATATGTACTACTGACGTTCACCTCAAGTCCCAGTCAGGACTAACGTGTTGCCATGACGTCACTGCAATATGTACTACTGACGTTCACCTCAAGTCCCAGTCAGGACTAACGTGTTACCATGACGTCACTGCAATATGTACTACTGACGTTCACCTCAAGTCCCTTATGTTTTTAATTCACACCAAAACAATAATGAAAATAATACACAATACAACATAAGACATTTGACAAGATGATGTAAATAAAAAGAGCTACCTACTTGGACTGGTAGTGCGTGCGGACGCGTGAGGGGTCAGACGGTGTGTGTGAAAGGCTTTTCAGATTTGGTGAGTTGAGGATGAATCCTGAACGCTCCTGGAAACCAAACTAAAGGTAACACCTTACCCTGACAGTAACTAACGGCAACACTTTACCCTGACAGTAACTAACGGTAACACTTTACCCTGACAGTAACTAACGGTAACACTTTACCCTGACAGTAACTAACGGTAACACTTTACCCGGCCAGTAACTAACGGTAACACTTTACCCTGTTCGTATAATGCTTTAGAAAATGTTATAAGCATGTACGAGCCTTCAGAATGTCTTATTAAGGCGTGTATGATATAGCTCTCTAACCTTCATCCCAATCAACTTCTGGTCAGCAGGTGAGCTGATCTTCTGAGTCCCAGAGCCAGGTAACACAGAGGCCTAGAGGTAATACACAGGAAGTGACATCATACAGTATAACAGAGCAGCTTAGAGGTAATACACAGGAAGTAAGTCGTTTCAGTATAGACATTGCCATTGAGGACTTCCAACATTTAAAAGTAGTCGACTGTGTGGGGATTCCTATGGGATCAGTCAGCATAGCATAGTGGGTCTATATCTTCCTATGGGATCAGTCTTCTATAGTGGGTCTATATCTTCCTATGGAATCAGTCTTCTATAGTGGGTCTATATCTTCCTATGGAATCAGTCTTCTATAGTGGGTCTATATCTTCCTATGGGATCAGTCTTCTATAGTGGGTCTATATCTTCCTATGGGATCAGTCTTCTATAGTGGGTCTATATCTTCCTATGGTATCAGTCTTCTATAGTGGGTCTATATCTTCCTATGGGATCAGTCTTCTATAGTGGGTCTATATCTTCCTATGGAATCAGTCTTCTATAGTGGGTCTATATCTTCCTATGGGATCAGTCTTCTATAGTGGGTCTATATCTTCCTATGGGATCAGTCTTCTATAGTGGGTCTATATCTTCCTATGGGATCAGTCTTCTATAGTGGGTCTATATCTTCCTATGGGATCAGTCTTCTATAGTGGGTCTATATCTTCCTATGGGATCAGTCTTCTATAGTGGGTCTATATCTTCCTATGGGATCAGTCTTCTATAGTGGGTCTATATCTTCCTATGGGATCAGTCTTCTATAGTGGGTCTATATCTTCCTATGGGATCAGTCTTCTATAGTGGGTCTATATCTTCCTATGG
Organism: Salvelinus alpinus; assembly: GCF_045679555.1. Taxonomy (NCBI): domain Eukaryota; kingdom Metazoa; phylum Chordata; class Actinopteri; order Salmoniformes; family Salmonidae; genus Salvelinus; species Salvelinus alpinus. The sequence continues at coordinate 419,816 of NC_092094.1, forward strand.
GATCAGTCTTCTATAGTGGGTCTATATCTTCCTATGGGATCAGTCTTCTATAGTGGGTCTATATCTTCCTATGGGATCAGTCTTCTATAGTGGGTCTATATCTTCCTATGGGATCAGTCTTCTATAGTGGGTCTATATCTTCCTATGGGATCAGTCTTCTATAGTGGGTCTATATCTTCCTATGGGATCAATCTTCTATAGTGGGTCTATATCTTCCTATGGAATCAGTCTTCTATAGTGGGTCTATATCATCCTATGGAATCAGTCTTCTATAGTGGGTCTATATCATCCTATGGAATCAGTCTTCTATAGTGGGTCTATATCTTCCTATGGGATCAGTCTTCTATAGTGGGTCTATATCTTCCTATGGAATCAGTCTTCTATAGTGGGTCTATATTTTCCTATGGGATCAGTCTTCTATAGTGGGTCTATATCTTCCTATGGAATCAGTCTTCTATAGTGGGTCTATATCTTCCTATGGGATCAGTCTTCTATAGTGGGTCTATATCTTCCTATGGGATCAGTCTTCTATAGTGGGTCTATATCTTCCTCTTCTTCAAACTGGGTTGGTTTGTAAACCAAAGGCTAAGGGGCGGATTCAATCAGATCCACTTTAGCAGACATCCGCATAGCAGCAGAGTACAGTAGAATAGAGTAGAGTACAGCAGAGTAGAGTAGAGTAGAATACAGTCGAGTAGAGTACTATACAGTAGAGTAGAGTAGAGTACAGTAGAATACAGCAGAGTAGAGTAGAGTACAGTAGAGTACAGCAGAGTACAGCAGAGTAGAGTAGAGTACAGTACAGTACAGTAGAGTGCAGCAGAGTACAGTAGAGTACAGCAGAGTAGAGTAGAGTACAGTACAGCAGAGTACAGCAGAGTACAGTAGAGTACAGCAGAGTAGAGTACAGTACAGTAGAATACAGTAGAATACAGTCGAGTAGAGTACTATACAGTAGAGTACAGCAGAGTACAACAGAGTAGAGTACAGCAGAGTACAACAGAGTAGAGTACAGCAGAGTACTGTAGAGTACAGCAGAGTACAGTATAGTAGAGTAGAGTACAGCAGAGTACAGTAGAGTACAGTGAAGTACAGCAGAGTAGAGTACAGTACAGTACAGTACAGTAGAGTACAGCAGAGTAGAGTACAGTACAGTACAGCAGAGTAGAGTACAGTAGAGTACAGTCGAGTAGAGTACTATACAGCAGAGTACAGTAGAGTACAGCAGAGTACAGTACAGTAGAGTACAGTGGAGTACAGTAGAATACAGTAGAGTGCAGTACAGTAGAGTACAGTGGAGTACAGTAGAATACAGTAGAATACAGTGCAGTACCGTACAGTAGAGTACAGTCCAGTAGCATACAGTACAATATAGTACAGCACATAATAGACATATATGTTTTGGCCAAATAGACATCAATGTTTTTTGTCTCTTGAAGGTTGGAGCCGTCCGTCTGGCTATACATCTGAATCACAGGAGGCTGGTGGAGGATGGGCTGGCGGTAATGACTGGAGAGGAGTCCGTGGAATGGCTTCCGTTCGCTCTGTTCCAGACATTATTATGAGCCGTCCTCCCGTCAGCAGCCGCCACTGATCTCAATATTCTACCCCTATTTCCACAAGCGTGTACTTGTCCACGACCCACACGATGGTCCTCTGTAGCTCAGTTGGTAGAGCGCGGTACGTTCAACTTTAGAATAGAGATCGCCTCGATGGCGTTGCCCGTGCTGTCACAGGCCCCATCTGGGCACAGACACAAAGAAGAGACCTCTATATATCGGTTATGACCGCTTCAGTTTGGACAAATTGGAATTATTAATCCCCATAGCTAGTACATGACATCCTGCAAACATATCTTTTAGTCCCAAATCCATACTTAACGTATTTATATATATATTTATAGATATACAGTACCAGTCAAAAGTTTGGACAACTTTTGTGCCAGCGAGGACATAAGGAAGTAGTCGAGACGACCAGCTTGATTAAACCTCCTCCGTGTATATCTCACTAGGTCAGGATATTAAACCTCCTCCATGTGTATCTCACTAGGTCAGGATATTAAACCTCCTCCATGTATATCTCACTAGGTCAGGATATTAAACCTCCACCATGTATATCTCACTAGGTCAGGATATTAAACCTCCTCCATGTATATCTCACTAGGTCAGGATATTAAACCTCCATGTATATCTCACTAGATCAGGGTATTAAACCTCCACCATGTATATCTCACTAGGTCAGGATATTAAACCTCCTCCATGTATATCTCACTAGGTCAGGATATTAAACCTCCTCCATGTATATCTCACTAGGTCAGGATATTAAATCTCCTCCATGTATATCTCACTAGGTGATTGAGTGTCCATATAGCCAAATACCATGGTATTTGCACTACTACTGAGTAGATCTCCCATTGTTCTCCACTATTCCACCTGCTAAAACCTCCCCACATCCCAATGTGGATTGTCGTCCCAGTGACTGGCAGACCCTGTCCACCAGTATCCCAGGGCCTGTGAGTATTTCGTTTTTTACATTGAGAGAGATCGTCTACAGTACACACTAGACAGGCCAGAGGGTCCACGGTGTCCCTGGTGAAGCCTGTTTCTCTGGGGCCTCTACTGACCAGCCTGGGGAGCATCTCAGAGCCCTGGAACACACAGAATAGATCTTGATTATTGTGCCAAAATACATTTTTATTTTGTCCTCTGCTCTGAAACCCACAGACACACAAAACAAAAAAGACAACTCCCAAAACAAAAAGACAAACCACAAAACAAAAAGACAACTCACAAAACAAAAAGACAAACCACAAACACACATTCATCCTCTAATTATAGAAGAGATGGTTTTACAAGAGACGGACGTATATTCTAATCTACTGTGACATATCGGCAGATAGAGAACAAGGACAAATAAAAACACGTTAGAGCCAACCTGAAGAAAGGATATTGGCAGGAAGTCATCTCTCATCACAGAGTTCTCAGTCCTCCTAGGATTGACCTAATAACACACACACACACACACACACACACACACACACACACACACACACACACACACACACACACACACACACACACACACACACACACACACACACACACACACACATTTTAATAACAGGAACAAAGACACAACGAAGATGAAAAATGATCAGCCGTGTGGTTACGTTGATATAATACAACATAAAAACAAAATGGAGGATGAACGAGGTGCTACGTAAAGCTGTTTACTTCCCATTGGACGCGTCCCAAAAGGCACCCTATTCTCTGTATAGTGAAGGACTTCTGACCAAATCCCTAGGGGTCCTGGTCAACAGTAGTGCACTAAGTAGGGAACAGGGAGCCATTTTGGGACGCGGGCGTGATGTTTATCCTTTAGTTGGGACGCAGACTGCTTAGCCTTGGGGTTAAGTGACTGCTCATGCTAAAGTGGGATAATGTCAACCTCAGGGTTAGCACAGACTTTTTTTCAGGGCATGAATATCACAGAATTACGCTGTCAGTTAATTTGAATATTCTACTCCAGTTCCTGTTTGATTTTCTTTTAATGAACAGATTAACAATTTCTTCTTAGGCACAGTAAAACCGTCCGTGTCCTGGTCAGTTTTGGTGTTGATGTGGTGTTACTATGACTGAATGCCAGCTGGTGCTGCTTTGAAACTCTTGTTAAAGAAGTACTGTTCTTCAATCAGGGTGTCAAACTGGACAGTTGCTAGTAAGTGTTGATTATTCAGTGTAACATTTCTCCTGTTGAATCAGGTGTTAAATTAAATCTGTAAGTGTTAAATTAACAATTTTGTTTATAAAAGAACCCCAGTGTAGGTTTTAATAACCAGTGTAAAACCAAAACCACACCCATCATTGTCATATTTCCCAGCATGCTCTGATGCAGTTTGATTTTTAGAATTGTTTGTTTCAATATCTATGTTTATTTGCATGGACATTGATTGATTAATAATCTGACGCTACTCGAATATCAAATAACATAATTTTTTTATAAACTAATCCAATCTGTTATATGGATTTATTGCACCCGTTACTGAAACGGTTGTCCAGTTTAGTCTCAAATCTTAGTCTTCACGACACATCAAACATTCTGAATGCAGATTAAGGGTGAATAAAAATGTGAAATGTTGGATATCTCCATTCTACCTGCATTCCAATAGCACAACACTTTGCAAACCAGAATAATCTTATTTGAATGACATATTCACCTAGGATCTCACTTGGTGAAGGCCACAGGACTGAAAATGGATGAACGTAACAGCCATACAATGGAGATAATACAAGACAAGTACTGGAAACCAGGCCTGGTATTCATAGCTGACTTTGAAAAGGCCTTTGATAAAGTAAGACTGGAATTGATATATAAATGCCTGGACTATTTTACATTTTTTGAGAATTTCTTATACAGTGGCAAGAAAAAGTATGTGAACCCTTTAGAATTACCTGGACACCTGCATTAATTGGTCATCAAATGTGATCTGATCTTCATCTAAGTCACAACAACAGACAAACACAGTCTGCTTAAACTAATAACACAGAAATTATTGTATTTTTATTGTCTATATGGAATACATTGTTTAAAATGTCAAGAGGAGTAAAACATGGTTGTTCACTATCGGCATATCTATTCTTTATTATTTTTTATCTATTTCTTTATCGCCATCGAAATGTTAGCTATTAAAATCATAATAATAATCATTTAAAAGGGATTGGAAATGCAGGGCTTAAAAACAAAGGTGTCATTGTACGCTGATGATTCACGTTTTCTTCTAAATCCACAATTTGGATCCACAGCCTCATAGAGGATCTAGATCATTTTCCTGACCTCTCTGGATTAAAATCTAGTTATGTTAAGTGTTCTATATTACGTATTAGATGACAAAAAAAAAAAGTACTTTCACATTACCATGTAGTTTACCAATAAAACGTTCTGATAGTGCAGTGAAAATACTCTGTATTCATATTCGAAATAAATAAATAATCTCACTACAATACATTTTGGGCTCCCGAGTGGCGGAGCGGTCAAAGACACTGCATCTCAGTACAAGAGGCGTCACTACAGTCCCCGGTTCGATTCCAGGCTGTATCACATCCGGCCGGAAATTGGGAGTCCCATATGGCAGGGCACAATTGGCACAGCGTCGTCCGGGTTTGGCTGGGGGTAGGCCATCATTGTAAATAAGGTTCAATTAATAATTAAAAAAAAAAATTGAATGTTAGTCAAATTAGATAAGATCTTGCTACTGGAAAAATCACCCTGATAGTTTAACATCTACTTCCAGCTCACACCCTCAAACACCTAGATCCCCTGAACGCAGCTCACTCTCCAGATCCCAATCACCTGAATTCTGATCACCTGTTCACACACCTGTATGTCATTATCACACACTATTTAGTTCAGTTCTTTGCAGCCCATCACTGTGAGGTATTGTTTGTTTTGTGATACACTTCTATTCAGAGCTCTGTTTTTGCAGTAATTTAATCCTCCCCTGCCTCACTAACGACGCCTATTCCCTGCCTGTACTTTAGCCTATCGGATTTCCTGTTATCAACCTATTGCCTGATCTCCCGGACTACGTTACTAGCCTTTTCCCTGCCTGTACTGTTGCCTTTGGACCCCTTGTGTATGACCTTCTGCCTGCCCCTGGACCCAGCTACCTGCCTCCTCCTGTGTATGACCTTCTGCCTGCCCCTGGACCCAGCTACCTGCCTCCTCCTGGACCCAGCTACCTGCCTCCTCCTGGGTATGACCTTCTGCCTACCCCTAGACCCAGCTACCTGCCTCCTCCTGGGTATGACCTTCTGCCTACCCCTGGACCCAGCTACCTGCCTCCTCCTAGGTATGACCTTCTGCCTGCCCCTGGACCCAGCTACCTGCCTCCTCCTGTGTATGACCTTCTGCCTGCTCCTGGACCCAGCTACCTGCCTCCTCCTGTGGTCTTTTACTAAATGAACACCTACTGTGCCCTGTGCTTGAAACCAGCTCTGTCTCCCCTCGTGTTCATTACAGATTCATTCTTTCATATCTTTACCTATTTACTTATGGCCCTGCCTACACCTAACAACTTGTTTTTTTATTATCTGAGCAAAGAATATTCCATTTTTATTTGGAATGGCAAACCAGACAAAATTAAATGGGCCTATTTATATAATGAATTTGGAGAGCAAAAATGATTACGTATTAAAGCGTTAGACCTAAAGACTTCAATCATAAAGCTATACTTCAAATAAAATGTTGTCACATGCGCCGAATACAACAGGTGTAGTAGACCTCACAGTGAAATGCTGAATACAACAGGTGCAGTAGACCTCACAGTGAAATGCTGAATACAACAGATGTAGTAGACCTTACAGTGAAATGCTGAATACAACAGGTGTAGTAGACCTCACAGTGAAATGCTGAATACAACAGGTGTTGTAGACCTCCCAGTGAAATGCTGAATACAACAGGTGTAGTAGACCTCACAGTGAAATGCTGAATACAACAGATGTAGTAGACCTTACAGTGAAATGCTGAATACAACAGGTGTAGTAGACCTCACAGTGAAATGCTGAATACAACAGATGTAGTAGACCTTACAGTGAAATGCTGAATACAACAGGTGTAGTAGACCTCACAGTGAAATGCTGAATACAACAGATGTAGTAGACCTTACAGTGAAATGCTGAATACAACAGGTGTAGTAGACCTCACAGTGAAATGCTGAATACAACAGATGTAGTAGACCTTACAGTGAAATGCTGAATACAACGGGTGTAGTAGACCTCACAGTGAAATGCTGAATACAACAGGTGTAGTAGACCTCACAGTGAAATGCTGAATACAACAGATGTAGTAGACCTTACAGTGAAATGCTGAATACAACAGGTGTAGTAGACCTCACAGTGAAATGCTGAATACAACAGGTGCAGTAGACCTCACAGTGAAATGCTGAATACAACAGGTGTAGGTAGACCTGACAGTGAAATGCTGAATACAACAGGTGTAGTAGACCTGACAGTGAAATGCTGAATACAACAGGTGTAGTAGACCTCACAGTGAAATGCTGAATACAACAGGTGTAGTAGACCTTACAGTGAAATGCTGAATACAACAGGTGTAGTAGACCTTACAGTGAAATGCTGAATACAACAGGTGTAGTAGACCTGACAGTGAAATGCTGAATACAACAGGTGTAGTAGACCTCACAGTGAAATGCTGAATACAACAGGTGTAGTAGACCTTACAGTGAAATGCTGAATACAACAGGTGTAGTAGACCTTACAGTGAAATGCTGAATACAACAGGTGTAGTAGACCTCACAGTGAAATGCTGAATATAACAGGTGTAGTAGACCTGACAGTGAAATGCTGAATACAACAGGTGTAGTAGACCTCACAGTGAAATGCTGAATACAACAGGTGTAGTAGACCTTACAGTGAAATGCTGAATACAACAGGTGTAGTAGACCTTACAGTGAAATGCTGAATACAACAGGTGTAGTAGACCTGACAGTGAAATGCTGAATACAACAGGTGTAGTAGACCTCACAGTGAAATGCTGAATACAACAGGTGTAGTAGACCTTACAGTGAAATGCTGAATACAACAGGTGTAGTAGACCTTACAGTGAAATGCTGAATACAACAGGTGTAGTAGACCTCACAGTGAAATGCTGAATATAACAGGTGTAGTAGACCGCACAGTGAAATGCTGAATACAACAGGTGTAGTAGACCTCACAGTGAAATGCTGAATACAACAGGTGTAGTAGACCGCACAGTGAAATACTGAATACAACAGGTGTAGTAGACCGCACAGTGAAATGGTGAATACAACAGGTGTAGTAGACCTCACAGTGAAATGCTGAATACAACAGGTGTAGTAGACCTCACAGTGAAATGCTGAATACAACAGGTGTAGTAGACCTTACAGTGAAATACTGAATACAACAGGTGTAGTAGACCTTACAGTGAAATGCTGAATACAACAGGTGTAGTAGACCTTACAGTGAAATGCTGAATACAACAGGTGTAGTAGACCTTACAGTGAAATGCTGAATACAACAGGTGTAGTAGACCTCACAGTGAAATGCTGAATACAACAGGTGTAGTAGACCTCACAGTGAAATGCTGAATACAACAGGTGTAGTAGACCTTACAGTGAAATGCTGAATACAACAGGTGTAGTAGACCTTACAGTGAAATGCTGAATACAACAGGTGTAGTAGACCTTACAGTGAAATGCTGAATACAACAGGTGTAGACCTTATAGTGAAATACTTACTTACAAGCCCTTAACCAACAATGCAGTTTCAAGAAAATACCAACAAAAAAAAAGTAAAAGATAAGAATAACAAATAATTAAAGAGCAGCAGTAAATAACAATAGCAGGACTATATACAGTATAGTGATACTCTGAATGATCGGCTATGAAAAGCCAACTGACATTTACTCCTGAGGTGCTGACCTGTTGCACCATCTACAACCACTGTGATTATTATTATTATTATTATTTGACCATGCTGGTCATTTATGAACATTTAAACATCTTGGCCATGCTCTGTTATAATCTCCACCCGGCACAGCCAGAAGAGGACTGGCCACCCCTCATAGCCTGGTTCCTCTCTAGGTTTCTTCCTAGGTTCTGGTCTTTCTAGGGAGTTTTTCCTAGCCACCGTGCTTCTACACCTGCATTGCTTGCTGTTTGGGGTTTTAAGGCTGGGTTTCTGTACAGCACTTTGAGATATCAGCTGATGTAAGAAGGGCTATTATAAAAACATTTGATTTGATTTGGTTTGATGCACCTGAGCTCAATTTTGAGTCTCATAGCAAAGGGTCTGAATACTCTGAATACTCTGAATACTCTGAATACTCTGAATACTCTGAATACTCTGAATACTCTGAATACTCTGAATACTCTGAATACTCTGAATACTCTGAATACTCTGTACACATTTCGCTTTGTCATTATGGGATGTAGATGTTTTTTTAATTAAATCCATTTCATAGCATAACAAAATGGGGAAAAAGTGAATGGGTCTGAATCCTTTGCTGTGAAGGTAACTTGAACAATGAGTTAGTGTAACATTTGAAAGTATCGGTGTTAAAAGGGCAACACTTTGAAAAGTGTAAATTCAACACTTTCTCTTGGTTCACTTCAAAACACACTTCAAAAGTGTGAAATTGAACACCATCAGTGTTTACTGAGGGTAAAATTCTGTGATTTCTGGGCTAAGAATATGCTGTGTGAAAAATGGCACCCTATTCCCTACATAGTGCACTCCTTTATACTAGAGCCTATGGACCCTGGTCAATATTAGTGCACTACTTTATACTAGAGCCTATGGGCCCTGGTCAATATTAGTGCACTACTTTATACTAGAGCCTATGGGCCCTGGTCAATATTAGTGCACTACTTTATACTAGAGCCTATGGGCCCTGGTCAATATTAGTGCACTACTTTATACTAGAGCCTATGGGCCCTGGTCAATATTAGTGCACTACTTTATACTAGAGCCTATGGGCCCTGGTCAATATTAGTGCACTACTTTATACTAGAGCCTATGGGCCCTGGTCAATATTAGTGCACTACTTTATACTAGAGCCTATGGGCCCTGGTCAATATTAGTGCACTACTTTATACTAGAGCCTATGGGCCCTGGTCAATATTAGTGCACTACTTTATACTAGAGCCTATGGGCCCTGGTCAATATTAGTGCACTACTTTATACTAGAGCCTATGGGCCCTGGTCAATATTAGTGCACTACTTTATACTAGAGCCTATGGGCCCTGGTCAATATTAGTGCACTACTTTATACTAGAGCCTATGGGCCCTGGTCAATATTAGTGCACTACTTTATACTAGAGCCTATGGGCCCTGGTCAATATTAGTGCACTACTTTATACTAGAGCCTATGGGCCCTGGTCAATATTAGTGCACTACTTTATACTAGAGCCTATGGGCCCTGGTCAATATTAGTGCACTACTTTATACTAGAGCCTATGGGCCCTGGTCAATATTAGTGCACTATATAGGGAATAGGTGCCATTTAGGATGCAACCTAGGAGATATGACACTAACCATGTGACCAGACCTGGGTTACTGACATCACTAACCATGTGACCAGACCTGGGTTACTGACATCACTAACCATGTGACCAGACCTGGGTTACTGACATCACTAACCATGTGACCAGACCTGGGTTACTGACATCACTAACCATGTGACCAGACCTGGGTTACTGACATCACTAACCATGTGACCAGACCTGGGTTACTGACATCACTAACCATGTGACCAGACCTGGGTTACTGACATCACTAACCATGTGACCAGACCTGGGTTACTGACATCACTAACCATGTGACCAGACCTGGGTTACTAAGTGTTGTCTCTATCCTGGAGTGACAGATGGCCGGGGTTTTCTATTGTTTACATTGTGCCAGGCAATCTCAAACAAGCCAAGGTAGAGTATTTGATATTATTTCCAATAGTATTTGAACCCAGGTCTGCTCATCACTAACCATGTGGCAATGTTGTATACTTAGAGGGAGCATCACTAACCATGTGGTAATGTTGTATACTTAGAGGGAGCAACACTAACCATGTGGTAATGTTGTATACTTAGAGGGAGCATCACTAACCATGTGGTAATGTTGTATACTTAGAGGGAGCATCACTAACCATGTGGTAATGTTGTATACTTAGAGGGAGCAACACTAACCATGTGGTAATGTTGTATACTTAGAGGGAGCATCACTAACCATGTGGTAATGTTCTATACTTAGAGGGAGCATCACTAACCATGTGGTAATGGTGTATACTTAGAGGGAGCAACACTAACCATGTGGTAATGTTGTATACTTAGAGGGAGCATCACTAACCATGTGGTAATGTTGTATACTTAGAGGGAGCAACACTAACCATGTGGTAATGTTGTATACTTAGAGGGAGCATCCCTAACCATGTGGTAATGTTCTATACTTAGAGGGAGCATCACTAACCATGTGGTAATGTTGCATACTTAGAGGGAGCAACACTAACCATGTGGTAATGTTGTATACTTAGAGGGAGCATCACTAACCATGTGGTAATGTTCTATACTTAGAGGGAGCATCACTAACCATGTGGTAATGGTGTATACTTAGAGGGAGCAACACTAACCATGTGGTAATGTTGTATACTTAGAGGGAGCATCACTAACCATGTGGTAATGTTCTATACTTAGAGGGAGCATCACTAACCATGTGGTAATGTTGCATACTTAGAGGGAGCAACACTAACCATGTGGTAATGTTGTATACTTAGAGGGAGCATCACTAACCATGTGGTAATGTTGTATACTTAGAGGGAGCATCACTAACCATGTGGTAATGTTGTATACTTAGAGGGAGCAACACTAACCATGTGGCAATGTTGTATACTTAGAGGGAGCATCACTAACCATGTGGTAATGTTGTATACTTAGAGGGAGCATCACTAACCATGTGGTAATGTTGTATACTTAGAGGGAGCAACACTAACCATGTGGTAATGCTGTATACTTAGAGGGAACATCACTAACCATGTGGTAATGTTGTATACTTAGAGGGAGCATCACTAACCATGTGGTAATGTTGTATACTTAGAGGGAACATCACTAACCATGTGGTAATGTTGTATACTTAGAGGGAACATCACTAACCATGTGGTAATGTTGTATACTTAGAGGGAGCAATACTAACCATGTGGTAATGTTGTATACTTAGAGGGAGCAACGTTAACCATGTGGTAATGTTGTATACTTAGAGGGAGCAATACTAACCATGTGGTAATGTTGTATACTTAGAGGGAGCATCACTAACCATGTGGTAATGTTGTATACTTAGAGGGAGCAATACTAACCATGTGGTAATGTTGTATACTTAGAGGGAGCAACACTAACCATGTGGTAATGTTGTATACTTAGAGGGAGCAACACTAACCATGTGGTAATGTTGTATACTTAGAGGGAGCATCACTAACCATGTGGTAATGTTGTATACTTAGAGGGAGCAACACTAACCATGTGGTAATGTTGTATACTTAGAGGGAGCAACACTAACCATGTGGTAATGTTGTATACTTAGAGGGAGCATCACTAACCATGTGGTAATGTTGTATACTTAGAGGGAGCATCACTAACCATGTGGTAATGTTGTATACTTAGAGGGAGCAACACTAACCATGTGGTAATGTTGTATACTTAGAGGGAGCATCACTAACCATGTGGTAATGTTGTATACTTAGAGGGAGCATCACTAACCATGTACTGGGGCAGAAAGGTGTTGGGTTGCAGGGCCGTCCCTTCAGTGAAACCGCTCTCTCCTTGGGCTCCCACTAACTGGTGCTTCTGAGAAACTAAAGGACAATCATGTGTCATTTATGCACTGCTCTCTAAACAGCCCCTTCCCTGCAGCGGGCAGAGCTGGGTGAAACTACGTCATTGCAATCAGTTTTGCCAGAGGAGTAATACACTTTTCACACAACAAACGGAGCAGAGGCAAGTTGTGTTCTCCTCATTATGCCCCCCAGCACAGAGCCAGTACAGAGCCAGTACAGAGCACAGAGCCAGCACAGAGCCTGCATCAGAGCCAGCACAGAGCCTGCATCAGAGCCAGCACAGAGCCAGCACAGAGCCTGCATCAGAGCCAGCACAGAGCCTGCATCAGAGCCAGCACAGAGCCAGCACAGAGCCAGTACAGAGCACAGAGCCAGTACAGAGCCAGCACAGAGCCTGCATCAGAGCCAGCACAGAGCCTGCATCAGAGCCAGCACAGAGCCTGCATCAGAGCCAGCACAGAGCCAGCACAGAGCCTGCATCAGAGCCAGCACAGAGCCTGCATCAGAGCCAGCACAGAGCCTGCATCAGAGCCAGCACAGAGCCTGCACAGAGCCAGCACAGAGCCTGCATCAGAGCCAGCACAGAGCCTGCATCAGAGCCAGCACAGAGCCTGCATCAGAGCCAGCACAGAGCCTGCATCAGAGCCAGCACAGAGCCTGCATCAGAGCCTGCATCAGAGCCTGCATCAGAGCCTGCACAGTTCTGGTCTGTTCTGGTCAGTTCTGTGAAAAGGGTATTACGAAACCATTCAGCTCCTCAGTATATTACACTGTACCTGGTGGTCTGGGACGATATGGAACAAAGTGATCCATATACTCTGTCTGGATGGATACATTCTGGGGGAGAGAGAGGGAGAGAGGGAGGGAGGGAGGGAGGGATGGATGGAGGGAGGGAGACAGAAATACACTTAAAATCCATTTATTCTCTCAGTCTCTCTCCCTCATCCCTCCCTCTCTCCTCCTCACTGCTGTAGGCCGTGTCTTGAGTTGTAGGTATCCACTCTCTCTGATCTGTCCACTGGGGCAAGGCAGGGTCTCTGACCCATCAGGTCTGGTCAGGGGCTGGAAGTGTCGCTTAGTCTGAGACTGGAAACTATCTAGCAGAGAACGCCTGGAGAAGACCCAAAACACACGCTTGATGTCACTGTTATAATCCACTGTATATGTGATCCCTGCAGGGATTGAACCTATGACCTTGGCATTCCTATCGCCAAGCTCTTGATAACTGAGCCATACAGGACCACATAATATTATATATTTATGAGCATAGGATTCCTATCACTACCAGTAAGCACCTCTGGGTGGCATATCTGAGATGGCAACATATTTTTAAAAATGCACTTCTTTTGGCCAGAGCTCTGCGGTAGACTAGCGTCCTGTCCAGGGGGTCGTTCTGGCTCGGTAGACTAGCACCCTGTCCCGGGGGTCGTTCTGGCTCGGTCAAGGCTACTAGCGTCCTGTCTAGGGGATCGTTCTGGCTTGGTCAAGGCTACTAGCGTCCTGTCCAGGGGGTCGTTCTGGCTCGGTCAAGGCTACTAGCGTCCTGTCTAGGGGATCGTTCTGGCTTGGTAGACTAGCACCCTGTCCAGGGGGTTGTTCTGGCTCAGTCAAGGCTACTAGCGTCCTGTCCAGGGGGTCGTTCTGCCTCGGTCAAGGCTACTAGCGTCCTGTCCCGGGGGTCGTTCTGGCTCGGTCAAGGCTACTAGCGTCCTGTCCAGGGGGTCGTTCTGGCTTGGTCAAGGCTACTAGCGTCCTGTCTAGGGGATCGTTCTGCCTCGGTCAAGGCTACTAGCGTCCTGTCTAGGGGATCGTTCTGGCTTGGTCAAGGCTACTAGCGTCCTGTCCCGGGGGTCGTACTGGCTCGGTCAAGGCTACTAGCGTCCTGTCCAGGGGGTCGTTCTGGCTCGGTAGACTAGCATCCTGTCCAGGGGGTCGTTCTGGGTTGGTCAAGGCTACTAGCATCCTGTCCAGGGGGTCGTTCTGGCTCGGTCAAGGCTACTAGCGTCCTGTCTAGGGGATTGTTCTGGCTTGGTCAAGGCTACTAGCGTCCTGTCCAGGGGGTCGTTCTGGCTCGGTAGACTAGCATCCTGTCCAGGGGCTCGTTCTGGCTCGGTCAAGGCTACTAGTCTCCTGTCCTGTGGGCCGTTCTGCCTCGGTCAAGGCTACTAGTCTCCTGTCCAGGGGGTCGTTCTGGCTCGGTCAAGGCTACTAGCGTCCTGTCCAGGGGGTCGTTCTGGCTCGGTAGACTAGCATCCTGTCCAGGGGGTCGTTCTGGCTCGGTCAAGGCTACTAGTCTCCTGTCCTGTGGGCCGTTCTGGCTCGGTCAAGGCTACTAGTCTCCTGTCCTGTGGGCCGTTCTGCCTCGGTCAAGGCTACTAGTCTCCTGTCCTGTGGGCCGTTCTGGCCCGGTCAAGGCTACTAGTCTCCTGCCCTGTGGGCCGTTCTGCCTCGGTCAAGGCTACTAGTCTCCTGCCCTGTGGGCCGTTCTGCCTCGGTCAAGGCTACTAGTCTCCTGCCCTGTGAGCCGTTCTGCCTCGGTCAAGGCTACTAGTCTCCTGCCCTGTGGGCCGTTCTGGCTCGGTCAAGGCTACTAGTCTCCTGTCCTGTGGGCCGTTCTGGCCCGGTCAAGACTACTAGTCTCCTGTCCTGTGGGCCGTTCTGGCCCGGTCAAGACTACTAGTCTCCTGTCCTGTGGGCCGTTCTGGCTCGGTCAAGACTACTAGTCTCCTGCCCTGTGGGTCGTTTTGCCTTAGTCCAGACTATTTAATTACTTTATTTGGACCAGAGCCCTATGTGGGTCATAAAATGTAGTGCACTGTGTAGTGTCCCTACACAGTGCACTACATTTTATGACATATGGCCCACTGGGGCTGTAGTATAATATAGTATAATATAATATAGTATAGTATAATATAGTATAATATAATATAGTATAATATAGTATAATATAATATAGTATAGTATAATATAGTATAATATAGTGTAATATAGTATAACATAATATAGTATAGTATAATATAGTATAGTATAACATAATATAGTATAGTATAATATAGTGTAATATAATATAGTATAGTATAATATAGTATAGTATAACATAATATAGTATAGTATAATATAGTATAGTATAATATAGCATAGTATAACATAATATAGTATAGTATAATATAGTATAGTATAATATAGCATAGTATAACATAATATAGTATAGTATAATATAGTATAATATAGCATAGTATAACATAATATAGTATAGTATAATATAGTATAGTATAATATAGTATAGTCTTACCCGAACTGTGGGTTATCAGTGTGGTCCAGACTAGGGCTGTAGTAAACAGCAGGTCTCAGGTTGGCAGAGTAACCTGTTCCGAAATGATGACCTAGACACGGACTGAAGTCTTCTTTGCCTGGATAAGATATGACAGTAAGATGGGAAGGGGTTGGGGGGGAGGGCTTCTCAATAATACCTCTCATGAGAGTAAAAGAGGGCTAGAGTTCCACCATATTTCTTATGGGAATTCAAATTTCCTTTGAAATCAGTGATGGGAAGTGAACAAGTACACATTTTAGTGAGGTAATTGGGACCAGTGTGTGGCCATGCGAGTGAGTCATTAGGGAATCTGGCTTTGCATTGTTAAAAATCACACAAGCGTATCATTGAGGGTGAAAGCAGAGTATACTTGAGAAAGCAGAACACTTCAGGCAAATGTAGTGGATACTATCTTACCATCAGTAGAATAAAATAAAATATAATTCAATACAATAGAGCGTTTATAATCAAGTCATATCAGATTTCTTGTTCTCACCGTAAGAAGCCCTGTAGGAGGTACAGTAGAGGTTGAGGGAGGTGTTGGCCAAGCGGCCTCCTGGGCTTCCTGTTCCTCCTAGAGAGGGCCTGGTGACCATGTCTACCTGACTAACCATCTGTGACGGACCAGGATAATGGATAAATACTACAGTTAACTTCACTAGCAACAACGATAGACAGAGAAAAAGCGCTGCCTGTAACCTGGAGAGAAGACTGATTTTAGTTCATGTTGAACGTTGACAGTCAAACAGATTGTTTTTGTTTTGTTTTTACACTCTTAGAAAATGTATAGCTTTCTCACAATAGTTTACACTCATTCTACATGTCATCATGTTGAGTGTTGATGTTATCGTGTAAGTCACGTATTTTCATCAAGAATGAAGAGAAATGGGAAGTTATCGTAGCAGAAGAAGTATAGGAAAAGCATGCTAAATGCCCTTATTATAGGCCTAGCCTACAGATTCATTCATTTGTGATCATCTCTGTAAATCTATAAATATATATTAAGAACTAGTAGGCCTAGTCGACATTCATTTCAGTAAAATATCTGCATAATTATGATAAAAGCGACCCCCCCTCCGCTCCTCATGCGCTCTACGGTTACCTGTCTGTCGAGGCGGGGTGTTTCTGCTTACCGCCGGCCTCTTCTCGCCGTGTTAGGTTTTATAGCCCGGGACCCGTGCCGTCGCCATGATACCGACCGTTGCTACGGTGATTCTCTAAGTGGCGCCAGCAGCACTTCACAATGACCGAGGAAATGAGGTCACAATAGAAGTCATAGACAGTTGCTCCCAATACAAGTAGCTTGCAGTTAGTTGCACCTTAAAAGCTCACTATGCTCCTGGTCCCTGATCTGTTTGTGCCTGTTGCTGTTGTCATTGTCAAGTCATGTTTGGCATGACAATTAGTGTGACAAGGAGTTGGCATGAAAGCACAAACAGACTGACATTAAGGTTGAAGCTGGCTAGGGTAAAAGGACATGAGTCAATCAAAGGGCATTTAATTTATGAATTATGAATTTATCATGATTATAATAATGTACGACCTCCAAGGATATAATCAATGCCTTGAGGGAGTTAGGTTACTAATAGCGAATGTTATTGCCAGGGCTGTAGACACCAAGGTCCAGGCCTCAGGCATTTTTTGTAATAATAAAATAAATATATATATATATATTCTAACTGTCAACAGTAAGTTCAGACCCCGACTGAGTTCTTAAAATATATATATATATTAAATTTGAATAAGTCAGTCAGTCACTCAGATATTATATTATATTAAGGCAAAATGTGTAGAATTGCAGGAACAAAAAAGTTATGTAAAGCAAACTTATTTATTTACGTTTAGTTAATAAAATAAAATTTTTTTCTGCAAACAGATCCCTCTGTGTGTATTAAATTATAGATTTTAATTGTGGTGCTGAGTTAATGTGATTATGTATGAAGCTACTGCAACCACCTTGATAATAGCAGTGGTATTTTTTTGTGGTTGTTTTTTGGTTTTTAAAAGTGTATAAACATCCCCTCTCAGACCCTGGCTATGGCCCTGTTTACTGTATGGTAAAAAAAAATGATATACTTTTAGATCAGATTTCTCCCTTCCTTGCATCACATCTCGTCTCTGCATACCTTAGCCTCACTTTTTACAGCACACCATTGAAGAAATCCTAGTGGAGCACGTTGGGTGTTTACGTGCTGGGCCTGTCTTAAATACATTTAAATACTAAGCATATACTTTTAATATCTTGGGTGTGCTTTTCCCCGTGAATAATGTGGATATATTTTTACACCCACTTTATGACATCAATATTGTCATCAATGATGGTACACATTATTAGGCAACACCCAAGTAGCACCTGTGTCAAGAGACCGTTGTTACATGTTATAGCCATTAGATGGCGGTGTTGCAACACAGTTGTGTTAAGCAGACCTAAACAACCCCAGTCCTTAGTGTAGCTTCCACACAATCTATCTCGACAAGGTGAGGTGGTGGCTTTATGTTCAAATAATTAACTAGGTAATAAATTCACTTCATCAACGTTAAGTGGAGGGTTGATTACTACAGTAAAGCACTCAGCATTTTCACAAAACACAGTTTGCGTGGCTACCTGCACTGTCATTATGAACATAATTAACCACAACACTGTAGTCTGACCGCTTGGCTAAACTACAATTCACATCGACATGACCAGTCATACGAAATAAAGCACGGTCATACATTTTCTGTAGCCCAGTTCAAACATTTAAAATTAAAGACTTGTTATGACCGATGTATTTAATTTCCTCATTAAAGTAAATCTCCAATAGCATTAGAGAGGCTATTGCAAGAGAGCAACAGACGCGCGGAGAGAAAAAAAAAAATGGTTTGTTTATCTTGACTCATTTTATGCTTGTTCAAAATAGTATCATGTCCCCCTCTTTTTCAATCTGTGAAAAAGTAAATGTGGCATATTGAGGTTTGGTTGAGACTGATGAGAGGAGATAGCTTGGAGAGGAGAGCAGAACAGAGGAGGCTCTGTGGAAGGGATACAGCGCCCCACAGTCATCTGAGACATGGCTCCAGAAGAGGAACACCTTCACTCCCTCCCTTTGCCTCACCCAGCCCACAGAGAGAGAGAGAACCTGTCTGGAGGGACACAAACCCAGGGACCATATAAACAGTGAGAGCCAGGGTACCCTCAGGAACACTGTCAGTAATGTTGTACCCAGACATCCAGGAAGACTGTCAGTAATGTTGTACCCAGACATCCAGGAAGACTGTCAGTAATGTTGTACCCAGACATCCAGGAACACTGTCAGTAATGTTGTACCCAGACATCCAGGAACACTGTCAGTAACGTTGTACCCAGACATCCAGGAAGACTGTCAGTAATGTTGTACCCAGACATCCAGGAAGACTGTCAGTAATGTTGTACCCAGACATCCAGGAAGACTGTCAGTAATGTTGTACCCAGACATCCAGGAACACTGTCAGTAATGTTGTACCCAGACATCCAGGAACACTGTCAGTAATGTTGTACCCAGACATCCAGGAAGACTGTCAGTAACGTTGTACCCAGACATCCAGGAAGACTGTCAGTAATGTTGTACCCAGACATCCAGGAACACTGTCAGTAACGTTGTACCCAGACATCCAGGAACACTGCCAGTAATGTTGTACCCAGACATCCAGGAAGACTGTCAGTAACGTTGTACCCAGACATCCAGGAAGACTGTCAGTAATGTTGTACCCAGACATCCAGGAAGACTGTCAGTAATGTTGTACCCAGACATCCAGGAAGACTGTCAGTAATGTTGTACCCAGACATCCAGGAAGACTGTCAGTAATGTTGTACCCAGACATCCAGGAACACTGTCAGTAATGTTGTACCCAGACATCCAGGAACACTGTCAGTAACGTTGTACCCAGACATCCAGGAAGACTGTCAGTAACGTTGTACCCAGACATCCAGGAACACTGCCAGTAATGTTGTACCCAGACATCCAGGAACACTGCCAGTAATGTTGTACCCAGACATCCAGGAAGACTGTCAGTAACGTTGTACCCAGACATCCAGGAACACTGCCAGTAATGTTGTACCCAGACATCCAGGAAGACTGTCAGTAATGTTGTACCCAGACATCCAGGAAGACTGTCAGTAATGTTGTACCCAGACATCCAGGAAGACTGCCAGTAATGTTGTACCCAGACATCCAGGAACACTGCCAGTAATGTTGTACCCAGACATCCAGGAAGACTGTCAGTAATGTTGTACCCAGACATCCAGGAACACTGCCAGTAACGTTGTACCCAGACATCCAGGATTGCATGTGTCTGGATTGGTTTGAGATTCTCTAGCTCCACCGCTAGCCCCAGGTCAACAACAGCTAGCCCCAGGTCAACAACAGCTAGCCCCAGGTCAACAACAGCTAGCCCCAGGTCAACAACAGCTAGCCCCAGGTCAACAACAGCTAGCCCCAGGTCAACCACAGCTAGCCCTAGGTCAACCACAGCTAGTCCCAGGTCAACCACCTCTAGCCCCAGGTCAACCACCTCTAGCCCCAGGTCAACCACAGCTAGCCCCAGGTCAACCACAGCTAGCCCCAGGTCAACCACCTCTAGCCCCAGGTCAACCACAGCTAGCCCCAGGTCAATCACAGCTAGTCCCAGGTCAACCACCTCTAGCCCCAGGTCAACCAAAGATAGCCCCAGGTCAACCACCTCTAGCCCCAGGTCAACCACCTCTAGCCCCAGGTCAACCACCTCTAGCCCCAGGTCAATCACAGCTATCCCCAGGTCAACCACAGCTAGCCCCAGGTCAA
This sequence comes from Salvelinus alpinus, assembly GCF_045679555.1. NCBI lineage: Eukaryota > Metazoa > Chordata > Actinopteri > Salmoniformes > Salmonidae > Salvelinus > Salvelinus alpinus. The sequence continues at coordinate 440,279 of NC_092094.1, forward strand.
CCACAGCTAGTCCCAGGTCAACCACCTCTAGCCCCAGGTCAACCAAAGATAGCCCCAGGTCAACCACCTCTAGCCCCAGGTCAACCACCTCTAGCCCCAGGTCAACCACCTCTAGCCCCAGGTCAATCACAGCTATCCCCAGGTCAACCACAGCTAGCCCCAGGTCAACCACAGCTAGCCCCAGGTCAACCACCTCTAGCCTCAGGTCAACCACCACTAGCCCCAGGTCAACCACCACTAGCCCCAGGTCAACCACAGCTAGCCCCAGGTCAACCATCACTAGCCCCAGGTCAACCATCACTAGCCCCAGGTCAACCACCACTAGCCCCAGGTCAACCACAGCTATCCCCAGGTCAACAACAGCTAGCCCCAGGTCAACCACAGCTAGCCCCAGGTCAACCACCTCTAGCCCCAGGTCAACCACCTCTAGCCCCAGGTCAACCACAGCTAGTCCCAGGTCAACCACAGCTAGTCCCAGGTCAACCACAGCTAGCCCCAGGTCAACCACCACTAGCTCCAGGTCAACCACAGCTAGCCCCAGGTCAACCACAGCTAGCCCCAGGTCAACCACCACTAGTCCCAGGTCAACCACAGCTAGCCCCAGGTCAACCATCTCTAGCCCCAGGTCAACCACCTCTAGCCCCAGGTCAACCACAGCTAGCCCCAGGTCAACCATCACTAGCCCCAGGTCAACCATCACTAGTCCCAGGTCAACCACCTCTAGTCCCAGGTCAACCACAGCTAGCCCCAGGTCAACCACAGCTAGCCCCAGGTCAACCACAGCTAGCCCCAGGTCAACCAACTCTAGCCCCAGGTCAACCACCTCTAGCCCCAGGTCAACCACCTCTAGCCCCAGGTCAATCACAGCTATCCCCAGGTCAACCACAGCTATTCCCAGGTCAACCACCTCTAGCCCCAGGTCAACCACCTCTAGCCCCAGGTCAACCACAGCTAGCCCCAGGTCAACCACAGCTAGTACCAGGTCAACCATCTCTAGCCCCAGGTCAACCACCTCTAGCCCCAGGTCAACCACCTCTAGCCCCAGGTCAACCACCTCTAGCCCCAGGTCAACCACAGCTAGCCCCAGGTCAACCACAGCTAGCCCCAGGTCAACCACCACTAGCCCCAGGTCAACCACAGCTAGCCCCAGGTCAACCACAGCTAGTCTCAGGTCAACCACCACTAGCCCCAGGTCAACCACAGCTAGCCCCAGGTCAACCACAGCTAGCCCCAGGTCAACCACCACTAGCCCCAGGTCAACCATCACTATCCCCGAGTCAAGCTGTGCTGGCTCCACCTAAACCTGCTAGCTGCCAATGTGGTAGACCCCTTCATAGCGTCAGCCAATGGGATACCAAAGCCTTCATTACTAACCTTCAGAAGTGGAAGGGAAAGTGATTAACACTTCTCCAGATGTCATTGGACAGTCTCCTGAACAATCATGCTCATTTCAATTGAACCATATAAATATCAGGTCCTCTTGGATCATGTCCAGTTTCCAGGCCTGTATGCATGATGCCAGACCCTACACCACAGCTCTTCAATTCCTGCAGGACAAATATAGCCAACCACGTCACCTGAGCAAACCAGGCTGTCATCTAGTGAATCTAAGTGGATGTAGAGAATCTAGCTAAAGGTTTTAACATTACTGCAATTAGAATAAACCATTTTGTAAGCTTGCCTCACTGTTAATTTAAAAAATATATATAATTCTGACTTGTCATTGTTCTTTATTGTAGTAATGTTAGAGATTTAAAATATTTCACTGCAGCTGAAGTAACGTAGCTGGGGGGGGTAAGGGTGGGGGGGTAATGGGATTGAGCTTAAGTGTCTCATGTCTTCACTCACAGGCTGACCACACCGCTCGCGAGAGTTGCAAAACATATTTAGAAATGTATGTTATTCAATTATTACACCCACACTGCTCGCGCGCGCCAACAAGCATCTGCGCTGCCAAGGGCTAAAATAGTGGTTCTATTCTGATGCAGTTCCCGCTGCATGTCCTGCCTCTCCCATCTCCTCATTGGTTTATAGAAGCAGGTACCCACGTGCCATCTCCTCATTGATTAAACCCACGTGGGTGACTGAAAGACGAACGAGGTAAGTGGCGGTAATGCACCTAATTTATGAAAGTTGCCAATCGCAATATAAAGTCAAGAGAAGAAAAAGCCTGGAAGGAAGAGAGATGACTAGAAACGATTGGGTTGACCGTTTTATGTGTGGATTAATTGTCAGAGTAGAGGACCTTGTGTATTTCAGGTAAAATAACAACTCTGTTTATATCCCAGGACAAATTAGCTAGCAAGTGCAAGCTAACTAGCTAAATTGCCATACATTTTTAATGCTTTTCGACCTGTCCCCAAATTAATATAATTGGGTCAGATTTTGTTTCAATATTTTAACCTGCGTGTAGTGATCGCGTTTGGTGTAAAGGGCGCACGCGTGCAGCCGGTTTGGGTTCCGTGTAAGCCTACACCAGCTTTAGAGAGAGAGGGAGAGGGAGAGGGAGAGAGAGAGGGGGAGAGAGAGAGAGAAAATGAGAGAGAGAGAGAGAGAGAGAGGGGGATAGAGGGGGGTAGAGGGAGGGA
>NC_092094.1:442966-445466 GCF_045679555.1 Salvelinus alpinus
TGACACTAAAGTTATAAATGTGAGGAAACTAACACTAAAGTTATAAATGTGAGGAAACTAACACTAAAGTTATAAATGTGAGGAAACTGACACTAAAGTTATAAATGTGAGGAAACTAACACTAAAGTTATAAATGTGAGGAAACTAACACTAAAGTTATAAATGTGAGGAAACTAACACTAAAGTTATAAATGTGAGGAAACTGACACTAAAGTTATAAATGTGAGGAAACTAACACTAAAGTTATAAATGTGAGGAAACTAACACTAAAGTTATAAATGTGAGGAAACTAACACTAAAGTTATAAATGTGAGGAAACTAACACTAAAGTTATAAATGTGAGGAAACTGACACTAAAGAGACAGTTATAAATGTAAGGAAACTAACACTAAAGTTATAAATGTGAGGAAACTAACACTAAAGTTATAAATGTGAGGAAACTGACACTAAAGTTATAAATGTGAGGAAACTAACACTAAAGTTATAAATGTGAGGAAACTAACACTAAAGTTATAAATGTGAGGAAACTAACACTAAAGTTATAAATGTGAGGAAACTAACACTAAAGTTATAAATGTGAGGAAACTGACACTAAAGAGACAGTTATAAATGTAAGGAAACTAACACTAAAGTTATAAATGTGAGGAAACTAACACTAAAGTTATAAATGTGAGGAAACTAACACTAAAGTTATAAATGTAAGGAAACTAACACTAAAGTTATAAATGTAAGGAAACTAACACTAAAGTTATAAATGTGAGGAAACTGACACTAAAGTTATAAATGTGAGGAAACTAACACTAAAGTTATAAATGTGAGGAAACTAACACTAAAGTTATAAATGTGAGGAAACTAACACTAAAGTTATAAATGTGAGGAAACTGACACTAAAGAGACAGTTATAAATGTAAGGAAACTAACACTAAAGTTATAAATGTGAGGAAACTAACACTAAAGTTATAAATGTGAGGAAACTAACACTAAAGTTATAAATGTGAGGAAACTAACACTAAAGTTATAAATGTAAGGAAACTAACACTAAAGTTATAAATGTGAGGAAACTAACACTAAAGTTATAAATGTAAGGAAACTAACACTAAAGTTATAAATGTGAGGAAACTAACACTAAAGTTATAAATGTAAGGAAACTAACACTAAAGTTATAAATGTGAGGAAACTGACACTAAAGTTATAAATGTGAGGAAACTAACACTAAAGTTATAAATGTGAGGGAAACTAACACTAAAGTTATAAATGTGAGGAAACTAACACTAAAGTTATAAATGTGAGGAAACTAACACTAAAGTTATAAATGTGAGGAAACTAACACTAAAGTTATAAATGTGAGGAAACTGACACTAAAGTTATAAATGTGAGGAAACCAACACTAAAGAGACAGTTATAAATGTGAGGAAACTAACACTAAAGTTATAAATGTGAGGAAACTAACACTAAAGTTATAAATGTGAGGAAACTGACACTAAAGTTATAAATGTGAGGAAACCAACACTAAAGAGACAGTTATAAATGTGAGGAAACTAACACTAAAGTTATAAATGTGAGGAAACTAACACTAAAGTTATAAATGTGAGGAAACTGACACTAAAGTTATAAATGTGAGGAAACTGACACTAAAGTTATAAATGTGAGGAAACCAACACTAAAGAGACAGTTATAAATGTGAGGAAACTAACACTAAAGTTATAAATGTGAGGAAACTAACACTAAAGTTATAAATGTGAGGAAACTGACACTAAAGTTATAAATGTGAGGAAACTAACACTAAAGTTATAAATGTGAGGAAACTAACACTAAAGTTATAAATGTGAGGAAACTGACACTAAAGTTATAAATGTGAGGAAACCAACACTAAAGAGACAGTTATAAATGTGAGGAAACTAACACTAAAGTTATAAATGTGAGGAAACTAACACTAAAGTTATAAATGTGAGGAAACCAACACTAAAGTTATAAATGTGAGGAAACTAACACTAAAGTTATAAATGTGAGGAAACTAACACTAAAGTTATAAATGTGAGGAAACTAACACTAAAGTTATAAATGTGAGGAAACTAACACTAAAGTTATAAATGTGAGGAAACTAACACTAAAGTTATAAATGTGAGGAAACTAACACTAAAGTTATAAATGTGAGGAAACTAACACTAAAGTTATAAATGTGAGGAAACTAACACTAAAGTTATAAATGTGAGGAAACCAACACTAAAGAGACAGTTATAAATGTAAGGAAACTAACACTAAAGTTATAAATGTGAGGAAACCAACACTAAAGTTATAAATGTGAGGAAACCAACACTAAAGAGACAGTTATAAATGTAAGGAAACTAACACTAAAGTTATAAATGTGAGGAAACTAACACTAAAGTTATAAATGTGAGGAAACTAACACTAAAGTTATAAATGTGAGGAAACTAACACTAAAGTTATAAATGTAAGGAAACTAACACTAAAGTTATAAATGTAAGGAAACTAACACTAA
>NC_092094.1:447966-492966 GCF_045679555.1 Salvelinus alpinus
ACACACACACACACACACACATACACACACAGCAGGCAGAACAGAACGATGGTTGAGTGTAATGCTGTGTGATCTGAAGGGTAGTGAAAGTGCTGATCTTTGCAAATTGCAGACAGTTCAGCCTACTGGACTGAAATGACCCTGATAAAACAAGGTGTGTCCGTGTGTGTTTCTGTGTGTTTCGTGTGTGTGTGTGTGTCCGTGTGTGTCCGTGTGTGTCCGTGTGTGTGTGTGTGTGTGTGTGTGTGTGTGTGTGTGTGTGTGTGTGTGTGTGTGGTGTGTGTGTGTGTGTGTTTGTGTGTGTGTGTGTGTGTGTGTGTGTGGTGTGTGTGTGTGTGTGTGTGTGTGTGTGTGTGTGTGTGTGTGTGTGTGTGTGTGTGTGTGTGTGTGTGTGTGTGTGTGTGTGTGTGTGTGTGTGGTGTGTGTGTGTGTGGTGTGTGTGTGTGTGGTGTGTGTGTGTGTGGTAAGACTGTTAGGAGGCAAAAAAAGAAGGAAAACAGAAAGAGAGAGGAGGAAACAATGCTGACGCTTCTCTGGGTTCTAACCCTCTTCAGGATTGTCCAATCAGGACGATGCTGACGCTTCTCTGGGTTCTAACCCTCTTCAGCATTGTCCAATCAGGACGATGCTGACGCTTCTCTGGGTTCTAACCCTCTTCAGCATTGTCCAATCAGGACAATGCTGACGCTTCTCTGGGTTCTGACCCTCTTCAGGATTGTCCAATCAGGACAATGCTGACGCTTCTCTGGGTTCTGACCCCTTCAGGATTGTCCAATCAGGGCAATGCTGACGCTTCTCTGGGTTCTGACCCTCTTCAGGATTGTCCAATCAGGACAATGCTGAAGCTTCTCTGGGTTCTAACCCTCTTCAGGATTGTCCAATCAGGACGATGCTGACGCTTCTCTGGGTTCTAACCCTCTTCAGGATTGTCCAATCAGGACAATGCTGACGCTTCTCTGGGTTCTAACCCTCTTCAGGATTGTCCAATCAGGACAATGCTGACGCTTCTCTGGGTTCTAACCCTCTTCAGGATTGTCCAATCAGGACGATGCTGACGTTTCTCTGGGTTCTAACCCTCTTCAGGATTGTCCAATCAGGACGATGCTGACGCTTCTCTGGGTTCTGACCCTCTTCAGGATTGTCCAATCAGGACGATGCTGACGCTTCTCTGGGTTCTGACCCTCTTCAGGATTGTCCAATCAGGACAATGCTGACGCTTCTCTGGGTTCTGACCCTCTTCAGGATTGTCCAATCAGGACAATGCTGACGCTTCTCTGGGTTCTGACCCTCTTCAGGATTGTCCAATCAGGACGATGCTGACGCTTCTCTGGGTTCTGACCCTCTTCAGGATTGTCCAATCAGGACAATGCTGACGCTTCTCTGGGTTCTGCCCCTCTTCAGGATTGTCCAATCAGGGCAATGCTGACGCTTCTCTGGGTTCTGACCCTCTTCAGGATTGTCCAATCAGGACGATGCTGACGCTTCTCTGGGTTCTGACCCTCTTCAGGATTGTCCAATCAGGACAATGCTGACGCTTCTCTGGGTTCTGACCCTCTTCAGGATTGTCCAATCAGGACAATGCTGACGCTTCTCTGGGTTCTGACCCTCTTCAGGATTGTCCAATCAGGGCAATGCTGACGCTTCTCTGGGTTCTGACCCTCTTCAGGATTGTCCAATCAGGACAATGCTGACGCTTCTCTGGGTTCTGACCCTCTTCAGGATTGTCCAATCAGGACAATGCTGACGCTTCTCTGGGTTCTGACCCTCTTCAGGATTGTCCAATCAGAACAATGCTGACGCTTCTCTGGGTTCTGACCCTCTTCAGGATTGTCCAATCAGGGCAATGCTGACGCTTCTCTGGGTTCTGACCCTCTTCAGGATTGTCCAATCAGGACAATGCTGACGCTTCTCTGGGTTCTGACCCTCTTCAGGATTGTCCAATCAGGACCAGTACTTTTCCACCTAGATAACCTCCCAGTACTGATGTTACTCCTGACTGGGACTGAATCTAGGTGGAATAGTACTGGTATTACTCCTGACGGACTGAATCTAGGTGGAATAGTACTGATGTTACTGCTGACTGGGAGTTAATCTAGGTGTAATAGTACTGATGTTACTCCTGACGGACTGAATCTAGGTGGAATAGTACTGATGTTACTGCTGACTGGGAGTTAATCTAGGTGGAATAGTACTGATGTTACTCCTGACTGGGACTGAATCTAGGTGGAATAGTACGGATGTTTCTCCTGACTGGGACTGAATCTAGGTGGAATAGTACTGATGTTACTCCTGACTGGGACTGAATCTAGGTGGAATAGTACTGGTGTTACTGCTGACTGGGACTGAATCTAGGTGGAATAGTACTGATGTTACTCCTGACTGGGACTGAATCTAGGTGGAATAGTACTGGTGTTACTCTTGACTGGGACTGAATCTAGGTGGAATAGTACTGGTGTTACTCCTGACTGGGACTGAATCTAGGTTGAATAGTACTGGTATTACTCCTGACTGGGACTGAATCTAGGTGGAATAGTACTGGTATTACTCCTGACTGGGACTAAATCTAGGTGGAATAGTACTGATGTTACTCCTGACTGAGACTTAATCTAGGTGGAATAGAACTGGTGTTACTGCTGACTGGGACTAAATCTAGGTGGAATAGTACGGATGTTTCTCCTGACTGGGACTGAATCTAGGTGGAATAGTACTGGTGTTACTCTTGACTGGGACTGAATCTAGGTGGAATAGTACTGGTGTTACTCCTGACTGGGACTGAATCTAGGTGGAATAGTACTGGTATTACTCCTGACTGGGACTGAATCTAGGTGGAATAGTACTGGTATTACTCCTGACTGGGACTAAATCTAGGTGGAATAGTACTGATGTTACTCCTGACTGAGACTTAATCTAGGTGGAATAGAACTGGTGTTACTGCTGACTGAGACTTAATCTAGGTGGAATAGAACTGGTGTTACTCTGAATGAATTGTGGTTCTATAAGGCCAAAACAGGAAGAACATAACAGTATCAGCACAGTGTCATAATTATGCAGTATTGATAAGCTATATAAACCAGAAGGTATAAGCATAATATGACACTATTATAACACAGCTATAAACAGGGCTATACACACAGCAGCATCAACATTAACCTAAAGATTGAACCTCTTGTCGGCGAGAGAGAAACCAATTACTGAGACGGACGAAATAGAGATTTATGACACCCTCTTTCTCCGGTCTGGTGCAAGAATCTGCCTCCCTGAGGTCATATCTGATCTGCCCCAGCGCCACAGAGTTGTATATTACTCTGTACATGCGCCAGTTCCAGGACCCGTCTGGGAAGGTTCTAGAAGCTCGCCCATAGCAGCGCAACAAACACTTTAACAAAGGCCACTATGGAAAGTGCTGCAGTAGCACCCGCATATGAAAACTATGTTTATCAATACAACAATGACATCTATGGCAACGGACACAATGATACATACTATAAACAATATGCCCAGCAGTATCGGCAACTCCAACATTAAAGAATTTTTTTTTTTTATTTCACCTTTATTTAACCAGGTAGGCCAGTTGAGAACAAGTTCTCATGTACAACTGCGACCTGGAAAAAGATAAAGCAAAGTAGTGCGACACAAACAACAACACAGAGTTACACATGGAATAAACAAACGTACAGTCAATAACACAATATAAAAATCTATATACAGTGTGTGCAAATGTAGTAAGATTAGGGAGGTAAGGCAATAAATAGGCCATAGTGGTGAAATAATTACAATTTAGCAATAACACTGGAGTGATAGATGTGTAGATGAGGATGTGCAAGTAGAAATACTGGTGTGCAGAAGAGCAGAAAAACAAAAACAAATATTGGGATGAGGTAGGTAGTTGGTTGGTTGGGCTATTTACAGATGGGCTGTGTACAGCTGCAGCGATCGGTAAGCTGCTCTGACAGCTGATGCTTAAAGTTAGTGAGGGAGATATAAGTCTCCAACTTCAGTGATTTTTGCAATTCGTTCCAGTCATTGGCAGCAGAGAACAGTATGGAAAGGCGGCCAAAGGAAGTGTTGGCTTTGGGGATGACCAGTGAAATATACCTGCTGGAGCGTATGCTACGGGTGGGTGCTGCTATGGTGACCAGTGAGCTGAGATAAGGCGGAGCTTTACCTAGCATAGACTTATAGATGACCTGGAGCCAGTGGGTCTGGCGACTAATATGTAGTGAGGGCCAGCCAACGAGAGCATACAGGTCGCAGTGGTGGGTGGTATATGGGGCTTTGGTGAAAACGGATGGCACTGTGATAGACTGCATCCAATTTGCTGAGTAGAGTGTTGGAGGCTATTTTGTAAATGACATCGCCAAAGTCTAGGATCAGCAGGATAGATAGTTTTACGAGGGTAAGTTTGGCAGCATGAGTGAAGGAGGATTTGTTGCAAAATAGGAAGCCAATTCTAGATTTAACTTTGGATTGGAGATGCTTAATGTGTCTGGAAGGAGAGTTTACAGTCTAGCCAGACACCTAGGTATTTGTAGTTGTCCACATATTCTAAGCCAGAACCTTCCAGAGTAGTGATGCTAGTCGGGCGGGCGGGTGCGGGCAGCAATCGGTTGAAGATGCATTTTGTTTTACTAGCACAATAGAACAAACACATGGTTGCAAACGTAACAAAGTTACTCAGTAATTTGTGGTAATTATCCATTATTACACAACATGTCAAGAGAAACACAATAACCCCACCACCCCACCCCCCCCTCACCACTGAAGGTCTGTAGGTTCACCACTGAAGGTCTATAGGTTCACCACTGAAGGTCTATAGGTTCACCACTGAAGGCCTATAGGTTCACCACTGAAGGTTCACCACTGAAGGTCTATAGGTTCACCACTGAAGACTTATAGGTTCACCACTGAAGGTCTATAGGTTCACCACTGAAGGTCTATAGGTTCACCACTGAAGGTCTATAGGTTCACCACTGAAGGTCTATAGGTTCACCACTGAAGGTCTATAGGTTCACCACTGAAGGCCTATAGGTTCACCACTGAAGGTCTATAGGTTCACCACTGAAGGTCTATAGGTTCACCACTGAAGGTCTGTAGGTTCACCACTGAAGGTCTGTAGGTTCACCACTGAAGGTCTATAGGTTCACCACTGAAGGCCTATAGGTTCACCACTGAAGGCCTATAGGTTCACCACTGAAGGTCTATAGGTTCACCACTGAAGGTCTATAGGTTCACCACTGAAGGCCTATAGGTTCACCACTGAAGGCCTATAGGTTCACCACTGAAGGTCTATAGGTTCACCACTGAAGGTCTATAGGTTCACCACTGAAGGCCTATAGGTTCACCACTGAAGGTCTATAGGTTCACCACTGAAGGTCTATAGGTTCACCACTGAAGGCCTATAGGTTCACCACTGAAGGCCTATAGGTTCACCACTGAAGGTCTATAGGTTCACCACTGAAGGTCTATAGGTTCACCACTGAAGGTCTATAGGTTCACCACTGAAGGTCTATAGGTTCACCACTGAAGGTCTATAGGTTCACCACTGAAGGTCTGTAGGTTCACCACTGAAGGTCTATAGGTTCACCACTGAAGGTCTATAGGTTCACCACTGAAGGTCTATAGGTTCACCACTGAAGGTCTGTAGGTTCACCACTGAAGGTCTATAGGTTCACCACTGAAGGTCTATAGGTTCACCACTGAAGGTCTATAGGTTCACCACTGAAGGCCTATAGGTTCACCACTGAAGGCCTATAGGTTCACCACTGAAGGCCTATAGGTTCACCACTGAAGGTTCACCACTGAAGGTCTATAGGTTCACCACTGAAGGTCTATAGGTTCACCACTGAAGGTCTATAGGTTCACCACTGAAGACCTATAGGTTCACCACTGAAGGCCTATAGGTTCACCACTGAAGGCCTATAGGTTCACCACTGAAGGTTCACCACTGACGGTCTATAGGTTCACCACTGAAGGTCTATAGGTTCACCACTGAAGGTCTATAGGTTCACCACTGAAGGCCTATAGGTTCACCACTGAAGGTCTATAGGTTCACCACTGAAGGTCTATAGGTTCACCACTGAAGGCCTATAGGTTCACCACTGAAGGTCTATAGGTTCACCACTGAAGGTCTATAGGTTCACCACTGAAGGCCTATAGGTTCACCACTGAAGGCCTATAGGTTCACCACTGAAGGCCTATAGGTTCACCACTGAAGGCCTATAGGTTCACCACTGAAGGTTCACCACTGAAGGTCTATAGGTTCACCACTGAAGGTCTATAGGTTCACCACTGAAGGCCTATAGGTTCACCACTGAAGGCCTATAGGTTCACCACTGAAGGTCTATAGGTTCACCACTGAAGGTCTATAGGTTCACCACTGAAGGTCTGTAGGTTCACCACTGAAGGTCTATAGGTTCACCACTGAAGGTCTATAGGTTCACCACTGAAGGTCTATAGGTTCACCACTGAAGGTCTATAGGTTCACCACTGAAGGTATGTAGGTTCACCACTAAAGGTCTATAGGTTCACCACTGAAGGTCTATAGGTTCACCACTGAAGGTCTGTAGGTTCACCACTGAAGGTCTATAGGTTCACCACTGAAGGTCTATAGGTTCACCACTGAAGGTCTATAGGTTCACCACTGAAGGTCTATAGGTTCACCACTGAAGGTCTATAGGTTCACCACTGAAGGTCTATAGGTTCACCACTGAAGGTCTGTAGGTTCACCACTGAAGGTCTATAGGTTCACCACTGAAGGTCTATAGGTTCACCACTGAAGGTCTATAGGTTCACCACTGAAGGTCTATAGGTTCACCACTGAAGGCCTATAGGTTCACCACTGAAGGTCTATATGTTCACCACTGAAGGTCTATAGGTTCACCACTGAAGGTCTATAGGTTCACCACTGAAGGTCTATAGGTTCACCACTGAAGGTTCACCACTGAAGGTCTATAGGTTCACCACTGAAGGCCTATAGGTTCACCACTGAAGGTCTATAGGTTCACCACTGAAGGTCTATAGGTTCACCACTGAAGGCCTATAGGTTCACCACTGAAGGTCTATAGGTTCACCACTGAAGGTCTATAGGTTCACCACTGAAGGCCTATAGGTTCACCACTGAAGGTCTATAGGTTCACCACTGAAGGTCTATAGGTTCACCACTGAAGGCCTATAGGTTCACCACTGAAGGCCTATAGGTTCACCACTGAAGGCCTATAGGTTCACCACTGAAGGCCTATAGGTTCACCACTGAAGGTTCACCACTGAAGGTCTTTAGGTTCACCACTGAAGGTCTATAGGTTCACCACTGAAGGCCTATAGGTTCACCACTGAAGGCCTATAGGTTCACCACTGAAGGCCTATAGGTTCACCACTGAAGGTTCACCACTGACGGTCTATAGGTTCACCACTGAAGGTCTATAGGTTCACCACTGAAGACCTATAGGTTCACCACTGAAGGTCTATAGGTTCACCACTGAAGGTCTATAGGTTCACCACTGAAGACCTATAGGTTCACCACTGAAGGCCTATAGGTTCACCACTGAAGGCCTATAGATTCACCACGGAAGGTCTATAGGTTCACCACTGAAGGTCTATTGGTTCACCACTGAAGGTCTATAGGTTCACCACTGAAGACCTATAGGTTCACCACTGAAGGTCTATAGGTTCACCACTGAAGGTCTATAGGTTCACCACTGAAGACCTATAGGTTCACCACTGAAGGCCTATAGGTTCACCACTGAAGGCCTATAGGTTCACCACTGAAGGGCTATAGGTTCACCCCTGAAGGTCTATTGGTTCACCACTGAAGGTCTATAGGTTCACCACTGAAGGCCTATAGGTTCACCACTGAAGACCTATAGGTTCACCACTGAAGGTTCACCACTGAAGGCCTATAGGTTCACCACTGAAGGCCTATAGGTTCACCACTGAAGACCTGTAGGTTCACCACTGAAGGTCTATAGGTTCACCACTGAAGGTCTATAGGTTCACCACTGAAGGCCTATAGGTTCACCACTGAAGGTCTATAGGTTCACCACTGAAGGTCTATAGGTTCACCACTGAAGGTCTGTAGGTTCACCACTGAAGGCCTATAGGTTCACCACTGAAGGTCTATAGGTTCACCACTGAAGACCTATAGGTTCACCACTGAAGGTCTATAGGTTCACCACTGAAGACCTATAGGTTCACCACTGAAGGCCTATAGGTTCACCACTGAAGGTCTATAGGTTCACCACTGAAGGCCTATAGGTTCACCACTGAAGGTCTATAGGTTCACCACTGAAGGTCTATAGGTTCACCACTGAAGGCCTATAGGTTCACCACTGAAGGTCTATAGGTTCACCACTGAAGGTCTATAGGTTCACCACTGAAGGCCTATAGGTTCACCACTGAAGGCCTATAGGTTCACCACTGAAGGCCTATAGGTTCACCACTGAAGGTTCACCACTGAAGGTCTATAGGTTCACCACTGAAGGTCTATAGGTTCACCACTGAAGACCTATAGGTTCACCACTGAAGACCTATAGGTTCACCACTGAAGGCCTATAGGTTCACCACTGACGGCCTATAGGTTCACCACTGAAGGTTCACCACTGACGGTCTATAGGTTCACCACTGAAGGTCTATAGGTTCACCACTGAAGACCTATAGGTTCACCACTGAAGGTCTATAGGTTCACCACTGAAGGTCTATAGGTTCACCACTGAAGACCTATAGGTTCACCACTGAAGGCCTATAGGTTCACCACTGAAGGCCTATAGGTTCACCACTGAAGGTCTATAGGTTCACCACTGAAGGTCTATTGGTTCACCACTGAAGGTCTATAGGTTCACCACTGAAGGCCTATAGGTTCACCACTGAAGACCTATAGGTTCACCTCTGAAGGTTCACCACTGAAGGTTCACCACTGAAGGTCTATAGGTTCACCACTGAAGACCTATAGGTTCACCACTGAAGGCCTATAGGTTCACACACTGAAGGCCTATAGGTTCACCACTGAAGGTCTATATGTTCACCACTGAAGGTCTATAGGTTCACCACTGAAGGTCTATAGCTTCACCACTGAAGGTCTATAGGTTCACCACTGAAGGTCTATAGGTTCACCACTGAAGGTTCACCACTGAAGGTCTATAGGTTCACCACTGAAGGCCTATAGGTTCACCACTGAAGGTCTATAGGTTCACCACTGAAGGTCTATAGGTTCACCACTGAAGGTCTATAGGTTCACCACTGAAGGCCTATAGGTTCACCACTGAAGGTCTATAGGTTCACCACTGAAGGTCTATAGGTTCACCACTGAAGGTCTATAGGTTCACCACTGAAGGTCTATAGGTTCACCACTGAAGGCCTATAGGTTCACCACTGAAGGCCTATAGGTTCACCACTGAAGGCCTATAGGTTCACCACTGAAGGCCTATAGGTTCACCACTGAAGGTTCACCACTGAAGGTCTATAGGTTCACCACTGAAGGTCTATAGGTTCACCACTGAAGACCTATAGGTTCACCACTGAAGACCTATAGGTTCACCACTGAAGGCCTATAGGTTCACCACTGAAGGCCTATAGGTTCACCACTGAAGGTTCACCACTGACGGTCTATAGGTTCACCACTGAAGGTCTATAGGTTCACCACTGAAGACCTATAGGTTCACCACTGAAGGTCTATAGGTTCACCACTGAAGGTCTATAGGTTCACCACTGAAGACCTATAGGTTCACCACTGAAGGCCTATAGGTTCACCACTGAAGGCCTATAGGTTCACCACTGAAGGTCTATAGGTTCACCCCTGAAGGTCTATTGGTTCACCACTGAAGGTCTATAGGTTCACCACTGAAGGTCTATAGGTTCACCACTGAAGACCTATAGGTTCACCACTGAAGGCCTATAGGTTCACCACTGAAGGTTCACCACTGAAGGCCTATAGGTTCACCACTGAAGGCCTATAGGTTCACCACTGAAGACCTGTAGGTTCACCACTGAAGGTCTATAGGTTCACCACTGAAGATCTATAGGTTCACCACTGAAGGCCTATAGGTTCACCACTGAAGGTCTATAGGTTCACCACTGAAGGCCTATAGGTTCACCACTGAAGGTCTATAGGTTCACCACTGAAGGTCTATAGGTTCACCACTGAAGACCTATAGGTTCACCACTGAAGGCCTATAGGTTCACCACTGAAGGCCTATAGGTTCACCACTGAAGACCTATAGGTTCACCACTGAAGGCCTATAGGTTCACCACTGAAGGTCTATAGGTTCACCACTGAAGGTCTATAGGTTCACCACTGAAGGCCTATAGGTTCACCACTGAAGGTCTATAGGTTCACCACTGAAGGTCTATAGGTTCACCACTGAAGGTCTATAGGTTCACCACTGAAGGTTCACCACTGAAGGTCTATAGGTTCACCACTGAAGGCCTATAGGTTCACCACTGAAGGTCTATAGGTTCACCACTGAAGGCCTATCGGTTCACCACTGAAGGTCTATAGGTTCACCACTGAAGGCCTATAGGTTCCCCACTGAAGGCCTATAGGTTCACCACTGTACTAACATGCCTATAATAGATGTAAAGGCTGTTAAAGCTGTTTCCAGAATGGAGATAAATGGATGTTCTGTCGGACACGGACAATGACTTTGACATAATGTTTAGGTGCTCAGCATGAATACATTAGCTTATCACACATACAAGTATCAAAGGTGTGCACAAGCCTTATGAGGGGAAGGGGAGGGAAAGGAGAGAAAATAAGGATTTCTTATTTGGGGAAACTGGTTATGAAGGCAGATCTACTGAATAAGAAATACTTGCCTGCGTCCAAAATAGCAACCCTATTCCCTATTATAGTGCAGTACTTTAGACCAGAGACCAATAGAACCCTATTCCCTATATAGTGCAGTACTTTAGACCAGAACCCTATAGAACCCTATTCCCTATATAGTGCAGTACTTTAGACCAGAACCCTATAGAACCCTATTCCCTATATAGTGCAGTACTTTAGACCAGAACCCTATAGAACCCTATTCCCTATATAGTGCACTACTTTAGACCAGAACCCTATAGAACCCTATTCCCTATATAGTGCACTACTTTAGACCAGAACCCTATTCCCTAATAGTGCACTATTTTAGACCAGAGACCAATATAACCCTATTCCCTATATAGTGCACTACTTTAGACCAGAACCCATAGGGAATAAAGTGCCATTTGTGATGCAGCATTGATGTCCATTCATCACATCTTGAGCTGAGGTTCAAACGAGGATAAGGACGACTGTGTGTTTGGTCAAATGAATTGCTATGTGAATGTGGTTTCACGGCGTTCTGGCGCCACCTACTGGTGTAAATTGGTAGTGGCTGAGCTCAGGAAACGCATGTTCAAGGTTGATTGAATGGGATGTCATACTGCACATGTAAACTAGTCACCGGGCTAATTGCGCATTTAGTGTCTGGTAAACGATATTACTGCAACATGACAGCACTATTAAGGACAAAACACAGTTACAATTGTCTACAGAAATACAGTTACATTTCTACATTAGCTAAATTACTTTCAATTGCAGAAATGCCGTCATGCCTGTACAAAATAACGGTACAACTGGCTACATTTTAGTTAAATTTCGGGTCATTTTCGCCATGAACAGTGATTCATAACTAGGTTAATATCACCTTCTCTCATTATACTGTACTGTATGTAGCCTACCACTACCCTCGACACGGTTTTTGTCATTATGTCCTCTACACTGGTACAGGAGTTTTTGTCATATGTCCTATAGAACGCCCGTCCTCGGTGCTACCGGTTTTTATTGGTAAATCTCCACGTCGGTCACTTACCATAATCTACGAGTGCCTCGTTGATTGGCCATTATATATTTTTATCGTGACCTTCTGTTCAGTTCTCAAGGCCTGATGCCCGTTCCGTGCTATCAGGGATCCTTGAGACAGTCCCAGCTCTGACGTTACCCCATTGAAGTTTAATTTTCAAATGGTTATGGTAAGGGTTAACGTTAGGGTTATGGTGGGGGTTAACATTAGGGTTATGGTAGGGGGTTAACATTAGGGTTAACGTTAAGGTTATGGTGGGGGTAAACATTAGGGTTATGGTGGGGGTTAACATTAGGGTTATGGTAGGGGGTTAACATTAGGGTTATGGTGGGGGTTAACATTAGGGTTATGGTGGGGGTTAACATTAGGGTTATGGTAGGGGGTTAACATTAGGGTTAACGTTAGGGTTATGGTGGGGGTTAACATTAGGGTTATGGTGGGGGTTAACATTAGGGTTATGGTGGGGGTTAACATTAGGGTCATGTAGGGGGTTAACATTAGGGTTAACGTTAGGGTTATGGTGGGGGTTAACATTACGGTTATGGTGGGGGTTAACATTAGGGTTATGGTGGGGGTTAACATTAGGGTTATGGTGGGGGTTAACATTAGGGTTATGGTAGGGGGTTAACATTAGGGTTAACGTTAGGGTTATGGTGGGGGTTAACGTTAGGGTTATGGTGGGGGTTAACATTAGGGTTATGGTGGGGGTTAACATTAGGGTTATGGTGGGGGTTAACATTAGGGTTATGGTAGGGGTTAACATTAGGGTTATGGTGGGGGTTAACGTTAGGGTTATGGTGGGGGTTAACGTTAGGGTTATGGTGGGGGTTAACGTTAGGGTTATGGTGGGGGTTAACATTAGGGTTATGGTGGGGGTTAACATTAGGGTTATGGTGGGGGTTAACGTTAGGGTTATGGTAGGGGTTAACGTTAGGGTTATGGTAGGGGTTAACGTTAGGGTTATGGTGGGGGTTAACATTAGGGTTCTGGTGGGGGTTAACGTTAGGGTTATGGTGGGGGATAACGTTCGGGTTATGGTAGGGGTTAACGTTAGGGTTATGGTGGGGGTTAACGTTAGGGTTATGGTGGGGGTTAACATTAGGGTTCTGGTGGGGGTTAACATTAGGGTTATGGTCGGGGTTAACATTAGGGTTATGGTGGGGGTTAACATTAGGGTTATAGTGGGGGTTAACGTTAGGGTTATGGTGGGGGTTAACATTAGGGTTATGGTGGGGGTTAACATTAGGGTTATGGTGGGGGTTAACATTAGGGTTATGGTGGGGGTTAACATTAGGGTTATGGTGGGGGTTAACATTAGGGTTATGGTGGGGGTTAACATTAGGGTTATGGTAGGGGTTATGGTGGGGGTTAACATTAGGGTTATGGTGGGGGTTAACATTAGGGTTATGGTGGGGGTTACCATTAGGGTTATGGTGGGGGTTAACATTAGGGTTAACGTTAGGGTTATGGTGGGGGTTAACATTAGGGTTATGGTGGGGTTTAACATTAGGGTTATGGTGGGGGTTAACATTAGGGTTATGGTGGGGGTTAACGTTAGGGTTATGGTAGGGGTTAACGTTAGGGTTATGGTGGGGGTTAACATTAGGGTTATGGTGGGGGTTAACATTAGGGTTATGGTGGGGGTTAACATTAGGGTTATGGTGGGGGTTAACGTTAGGGTTATGGTGGGGGTTAACATTAGGGTTATGGTGGGGGTTAACGTTAGGGTTATGGTGGGGGTTATGGTGGGGGTTATGGTGGGGGTTAAGGTTAGGGTTAACGTTAGGGTTATGGTGGGAGTTAACGTTAGGGTTATGGTGGGGGTTAACATTAGGGTTATGGTGGGGGTTAACATTAGGGTTATGGTGGGGGTTAACATTAGGGTTATGGTAGGGGTTATGGTGGGGGTTAACATTAGGGTTATGGTGGGGGTTAACATTAGGGTTATGGTGGGGGTTAACATTAGGGTTAACGTTAGGGTTATGGTGGGGGTTAACATTAGGGTTATGGTGGGGTTTAACATTAGGGTTATGGTGGGGGTTAACATTAGGGTTATGGTGGGGGTTAACGTTAGGGTTATGGTAGGGGTTAACGTTAGGGTTATGGTGGGGGTTAACATTAGGGTTATGGTGGGGGTTAACATTAGGGTTATGGTGGGGGTTAACGTTAGGGTTATGGTGGGGGTTAACGTTAGGGTTATGTGGGGGTTAATGTTAGGGTTAACGTTAGGGTTATGGTGGGGGTTAACGTTAGGGTTATGGTGGGGGTTAACATTAGGGTTATGGTGGGGGTTAACATTAGGGTTAACATTAGGGTTATGGTAGGGGTTAACATTAGGGTTATGGTGGGGGTTAACATTAGGGTTATGGTGGGGGTTAACGTTAGGGTTATGGTGGGGGTTAACGTTAGGGTTATGGTAGGGGTTAACGTTAGGGTTATGGTGGGGGTTAACGTTAGGGTTATGGTGGGGGTTAACATTAGGGTTATGGTGGGGGTTAACATTAGGGTTATGGTGGGGGTTAACGTTAGGGTTATGGTGGGGGTTAACATTAGGGTCATGGTGGGGGTTAACGTTAGGGTTATGGTAGGGGTTAACATTAGGGTTATGGTGGGGGTTAACGTTAGGGTTATGGTGGGGGTTATGGTGGGGGTTAACATTAGGGTTATGGTGGGGGTTAACGTTAGGGTTATGGTGGGGGTTAACATTAGGGTTATGGTGGGGGTTAACGTTAGGGTTATGGTGGGGGTTAAGGTTAGGGTTATGGTGGGGGTTAAGGTTAGGGTTAACGTTAGGGTTATGGTGGGAGTTAACGTTAGGGTTATGGTGGGGGTTAACATTAGGGTTATGGTGGGGGTTAACATTAGGGTTATGGTGGGGGTTAACATTAGGGTTATGGTGGGAGTTAACATTAGGGTTAACGTTAGGGTTATGGTGGGGGTTAACATTAGGGTTATGGTGGGGTTTAACATTAGGGTTATGGTGGGGGTTAACATTAGGGTTATGGTGGGGGTTAACGTTAGGGTTATGGTAGGGGTTAACGTTAGGGTTATGGTGGGGGTTAACATTAGGGTTATGGTGGGGGTTAACATTAGGGTTATGGTGGGGGTTAACGTTAGGGTTATGTGGGGGTTAACGTTAGGGTTATGGTGGGGGTTAACGTTAGGGTTATGGTGGGGGTTAACGTTAGGGTTATGGTGGGGGTTAACATTAGGGTTATGGTGGGGGTTAACATTAGGGTTAACATTAGGGTTATGGTAGGGGTTAACATTAGGGTTATGGTGGGGGTTAACATTAGGGTTATGGTGGGGGTTAACGTTAGGGTTATGGTGGGGGTTAACGTTAGGGTTATGGTAGGGGTTAACGTTAGGGTTATGGTGGGGGTTAACGTTAGGGTTATGGTGGGGGTTAACATTAGGGTTATGGTGGGGGTTAACATTAGGGTTATGGTGGGGGTTAACGTTAGGGTTATGGTGGGGGTTAACATTAGGGTCATGGTGGGGGTTAACGTTAGGGTTATGGTAGGGGTTAACATTAGGGTTATGGTGGGGGTTAACGTTAGGGTTATGGTGGGGGTTATGGTGGGGGTTAACATTAGGGTTATGGTGGGGGTTAACGTTAGGGTTATGGTGGGGGTTAACATTAGGGTTATGGTGGGGGTTAACGTTAGGGTTATGGTGGGGGTTAAGGTTAGGGTTATGGTGGGGGTTAAGGTTAGGGTTAACGTTAGGGTTATGGTGGGGGTTAACGTTAGGGTTATGGTGGGGGTTAACATTAGGGTTATGGTGGGGGTTAACATTAGGGTTATGGTAGGGGTTATGGTGGGGGTTAACATTAGGGTTATGGTGGGGGTTAACATTAGGGTTATGGTGGGGGTTAACATTAGGGTTATGGTGGGGGCTAAGGTTAGGGTTAACGTTAGGGTTATGGTGGGGGTTAACATTAGGGTTATGGTGGGGTTTAACATTAGGGTTATGGTGGGGGTTAACATTAGGGTTATGGTGGGGGTTAACGTTAGGGTTATGGTAGGGGTTAACGTTAGGGTTATGGTGGGGGTTAACATTAGGGTTATGGTGGGGGTTAATATTAGGGTTATGGTGGGGGTTAACGTTAGGGTTATGGTGGGGGTTAACGTTAGGGTTATGTGGGGGTTAACGTTAGGGTTATGGTGGGGGTTAACGTTAGGGTTATGGTGGGGGTTAACGTTAGGGTTATGGTGAGGGGTTAACATTAGGGTTATGGTGGGGGTTAACATTAGGGTTATGGTGGGGGTTAAGGTTAGGGTTAACGTTAGGGTTATGGTGGGGGTTAACATTAGGGTTATGGTGGGGGTTAACATTAGGGTTATGGTGGGGGTTAACGTTAGGGTTATGGTAGGGGTTAACGTTAGGGTTATGGTGGGGGTTAACATTAGGGTTATGGTGGGGGTTAATATTAGGGTTATGGTGGGGGTTAACGTTAGGGTTATGGTGGGGGTTAACGTTAGGGTTATGTGGGGGTTAACGTTAGGGTTATGGTGGGGGTTAACGTTAGGGTTATGGTGGGGGTTAACGTTAGGGTTATGGTGGGGGTTAACATTAGGGTTATGGTGGGGGTTAACATTAGGGTTAACATTAGGGTTATGGTAGGGGTTAACATTAGGGTTATGGTGGGGGTTAACGTTAGGGTTATGGTGGGGGTTAACGTTAGGGTTATGGTGGGGGTTAACGTTAGGGTTATGGTAGGGGTTAACATTAGGTTTATGGTGGGGGTTAACGTTAGGGTTATGGTGGGGGTTAACATTAGGGTTATGGTGGGGGTTAACATTAGGGTTATGGTGGGGGTTAACGTTAGGGTTATGGTGGCGGTTAACATTAGGGTCATGGTGGGGGTTAACGTTAGGGTTATGGTGGGGGTTAACGTTAGGGTTATGGTGGGGGTTAACGTTAGGGTTATGGTAGGGGTTAACATTAGGTTTATGGTGGGGGTTAACGTTAGGGTTATGGTGGGGGTTAACATTAGGGTTATGGTGGGGGTTAACATTAGGGTTATGGTGGGGGTTAACGTTAGGGTTATGGTGGGGGTTAACATTAGGGTCATGGTGGGGGTTAACGTTAGGGTTATGGTGGGGGTTAACGTTAGGGTTATGGTGGGGGTTATGGTGGGGGTTAACATTAGGGTTATGGTGGGGGTTAACGTTAGGGTTCTGGTGGGGGTTATGGTGGGGGTTAACATTAGGGTTATGGTGGGGTTATGGTGGGGGTTAACATTAGGGTTATGGTGAGGGTTAACGTTAGGGTTATGGTGGGGGTTAACGTTAGGGTTATGGTGGGGGTTAACGTTAGGGTTATGGTGGGGGTTAACGTTAGGGTTATGGTGGGGGTTAACGTTAGGGTTATGGTGGGGGTTAACATTAGGGTTATGGTGGGGGTTAACGTTAGGGTTATGGTGGGGGTTAACGTTAGGGTTATGGTAGGGGTTAACGTTAGGGTTATGGTGGGGGTTAACGTTAGGGTTATGGTGGGGGTTAACATTAAGGTTATGGTGGGGGTTAACATTAGGGTTATGGTGGGGGTTAACGTTAGGGTTATGGTGGGGGTTAACATTAGGGTCATGGTGGGGGTTAACGTTAGGGTTATGGTAGGGGTTAACATTAGGGTTATGGTGGGGGTTAACGTTAGGGTTATGGTGGGGGTTATGGTGGGGGTTAACATTAGGGTTATGGTGGGGGTTAACGTTAGGGTTATGGTGGGGGTTAACATTAGGGTTATGGTGGGGGTTAACGTTAGGGTTATGGTGGGGGTTAAGGTTAGGGTTATGGTGGGGGTTAAGGTTAGGGTTAACGTTAGGGTTATGGTGGGGGTTAACGTTAGGGTTATGGTGGGGGTTAACATTAGGGTTATGGTGGGGGTTAACATTAGGGTTATGGTAGGGGTTATGGTGGGGGTTAACATTAGGGTTATGGTGGGGGTTAACATTAGGGTTATGGTGGGGGTTAACATTAGGGTTATGGTGGGGGCTAAGGTTAGGGTTAACGTTAGGGTTATGGTGGGGGTTAACATTAGGGTTATGGTGGGGTTTAACATTAGGGTTATGGTGGGGGTTAACATTAGGGTTATGGTGGGGGTTAACGTTAGGGTTATGGTAGGGGTTAACGTTAGGGTTATGGTGGGGGTTAACATTAGGGTTATGGTGGGGGTTAAGGTTAGGGTTATGGTGGGGGTTAACGTTAGGGTTATGGTGGGGGTTAACGTTAGGGTTATGTGGGGGTTAACGTTAGGGTTATGGTGGGGGTTAACGTTAGGGTTATGGTGGGGGTTAACGTTAGGGTTATGGTGAGGGGTTAACATTAGGGTTATGGTGGGGGTTAACATTAGGGTTATGGTGGGGGTTAAGGTTAGGGTTAACATTAGGGTTATGGTGGGGGTTAACATTAGGGTTATGGTGGGGTTTAACATTAGGGTTATGGTGGGGGTTAACATTAGGGTTATGGTGGGGGTTAACGTTAGGGTTATGGTAGGGGTTAACGTTAGGGTTATGGTGGGGGTTAACATTAGGGTTATGGTGGGGGTTAATATTAGGGTTATGGTGGGGGTTAACGTTAGGGTTATGGTGGGGGTTAACGTTAGGGTTATGGTGGGGGTTAACATTAGGGTTATGGTGGGGGTTAACATTAGGGTTAACATTAGGGTTATGGTAGGGGTTAACATTAGGGTTATGGTGGGGGTTAACATTAGGGTTATGGTGGGGGTTAACGTTAGGGTTATGGTGGGGGTTAACGTTAGGGTTATGGTAGGGGTTAACATTAGGTTTATGGTGGGGGTTAACGTTAGGGTTATGGTGGGGGTTAACATTAGGGTTATGGTGGGGGTTAACATTAGGGTTATGGTGGGGGTTAACGTTAGGGTTATGGTGGGGGTTAACATTAGGGTCATGGTGGGGGTTAACATTAGGGTTATGGTGGGGGTTAACGTTAGGGTTATGGTGGGGGTTAACGTTAGGGTTATGGTAGGGGTTAACATTAGGTTTATGGTGGGGGTTAACGTTAGGGTTATGGTGGGGGTTAACATTAGGGTTATGGTGGGGGTTAACATTAGGGTTATGGTGGGGGTTAACGTTAGGGTTATGGTGGGGGTTAACATTAGGGTAATGGTGGGGGTTAACGTTAGGGTTATGGTGGGGGTTAACGTTAGGGTTATGGTGGGGGTTATGGTGGGGGTTAACATTAGGGTTATGGTGGGGGTTAACGTTAGGGTTCTGGTGGGGGTTATGGTGGGGGTTAACATTAGGGTTATGGTGGGGGTTATGGTGGGGGTTAACATTAGGGTTATGGTGAGGGTTAACGTTAGGGTTATGGTGGGGGTTAACGTTAGGGTTATGGTGGGGGTTAACGTTAGGGTTATGGTGGGGGTTAACGTTAGGGTTATGGTGGGGGTTAACGTTAGGGTTATGGTGGGGGTTAACATTAGGGTTATGGTAGGGGGTTAACGTTAGGGTTATGGTGGGGGTTAACGTTAGGGTTATGGTGGGGGTTAACGTTAGGGTTATGGTGGGGGTTAACGTTAGGGTTATGGTGGGGGTTAACGTTAGGGTTATGGTGGGGGTTAACGTTAGGGTTATGGTGGGGGTTAACATTAGGGTTATGGTGGGGGTTAACGTTAGGGTTATGGTTGGGGTTAACGTTAGGGTTATGGTGGGGGTTAACATTAGGGTTATGGTGGGGGTTAACGTTAGGGTTATGGTGGGGGTTAACATTAGGGTTATGGTAGGGGGTTAACATTAGGGTTATGGTAGGGGTTAACATTAGGGTTATGGTGGGGGTTAACGTTAGGGTTATGGTAGGGGTTAACGTTAGGGTTATGGTGGGGGTTAACATTAGGGTTATGGTGGGGGTTAACATTAGGGTTATGGTGGGGGTTAACATTAGGGTTATGGTGGGGGTTAACATTAGGGTTATGGTGGGGGTTAACATTAGAGTTATGGTGGGGGTTAACATTAGGGTTTTGGTGGGGGTTAACATTAGGGTTATGGTGGGGGTTATGGTGGGGGTTAACGTTAGGGTTATGGTGGGGGTTAACATTTGGGTCCCATCTGCAACATTTCAAGCTAGCTGTGGAGTGAGTTTACGTCACGTTCTGACCTCTGTTACGTGAGCTTGAACAGGATTGGATTGCACCACCGGTAATATGAGGAGGGAATTCAGTACCACCAGCAGTAGAGTTGAACTCGGGTTTATTATTGAAGGAATAAACACGTGTACACAGAACAGAAATGTGATTGGATGAAAATTGTAAACGTTAAAACATACTTCATATAGACTGTGGCACAGGGATGCAAAAGTTGGAGTATATGTGAAATGAATTACAGAACTATATTTAGTAATAGTTAGAGGATATTTTGCAATTTGGACAGTGTGACTGGATATGAGTATAGAATACAGACTGCTCAAAATTATAATGTAGCATTATTCAGTAAACAGTATAACATTTTAATACACTGGAGTATAATCAGATATGTGAACATTAACATCCAATTTGACAATATACATTGAGGACCTTATGGATTCGATTTCACAAAAAACATTTCTTCAAGATATCCCTGGAAATAAAACAAGGACACACACACAGCCGTCAGTCACACACAGCCGTCAGTCACACACAGCCGTCAGTCACACACAGCCGTCAGTCACACACAGCCGTCAGTCACACACAGCCGTCAGTCACACACAGCCGTCAGTCACACACAGCCGTCAGTCACACACAGCCGTCAGGGACACACAGCCGTCAGTCACACACAGCCGTCAGTCACACACAGCCGTCAGGGACACACAGCCGTCAGTCACACACAGCCGTCAGTCACACACAGCCGTCAGGGACACACAGCCGTCAGGGACACACAGCCGTCAGTCACACACAGCCGTCAGTCACACACAGCCGTCAGTCACACACAGCCATCAGTGACATACGCACTCACACACACACACAGCTGCACAAACTCACAGATGCACAAACCATCTCCCTCACACTATACCTGTAAATGACTATGGTCCCTCACACTATAACTGTAAATTAATATGGTCCCTCACTACTATCTGTAAATGAATATGGTCCCTCACACTATACCTGTAAATTAATATGGTCCCTCACTACTATCTGTAAATTAATATGGTCCCTCACTACTACCTGTAAATTAATATGGTCCCTCACACTATACCTGTAAATTAATATTGTCCCTCACTACTATCTGTAAATTAATATGGTCCCTCACACTATAACTGTAAATTAATATGGTCCCTCACTACTATCTGTAAATGAATATGGTCCCTCACACTATACCTGTAAATTAATATGGTCCCTCACTACTATCTGTAAATTAATATGGTCCCTCACTACTACCTGTAAATTAATATGGTCCCTCACACTATACCTGTAAATTAATATTGTCCCTCACTACTATCTGTAAATTAATATGGTCCCTCACTACTACCTGTAAATTAATATGGTCCCTCACACTATACCTGTACATTAATATGGTCCCTCACTACTATCTGTAAATTAATATGGTCCCTCACTACTACCTGTAAATTAATATGGTCCCTCACACTATACCTGTAAATTAATATTGTCCCTCACTACTATCTGTAAATTAATATGGTCCCTCACTACTACCTGTAAATTAATATGGTCCCTCACACTATACCTGTACATTAATATGGTCCCTCACACTACTATCTGTAAATTAATATGGTCCCTCACTACTATCTGTAAATTAATATGGTCCCTCACTACTATCTGTAAATTAATATGGTCCCTCACTACTATCTGTAAATTAATATGGTCCCTCACACTATACCTGTAAATTAATATGGTCCCTCACTACTATCTGTAAATTAATATGGTCCCTCACACTATACCTGTACATTAATATGGTCCCTCACACTATACCTGTAAATTAATATGGTCCCTCACTACTATCTGTAAATTAATATGGTCCCTCACTACTATCTGTAAATTAATATGGTCCCTCACACTATACCTGTACATTAATATGGTCCCTCACCACTATACAAAGTTAGAAACATTGTCAGGCAAAGCAGCAAAAAGCATCAGTCATAATTACTAGAGAACATCATTGAAGAAAAAGGTAAACATACACATTCACTAAGAAGAAAAATAAATATATAATTAAAAAAATGTATATAACATTTATATTAAATGCCAATGTTAACTGTTGATTGTCTGATAAAAATAGTTGGTGAAATAGTGGGCACTGTGGGAGGGGAAGGCTTCTGGTTGGTTGGTACTGGAGAGGGTTGTTATGGTGACCAGCCGTGCTGAGCTGTGATTGGTTGACTGTCATTGAGCATGCTCAGATTAGTCCTTGCCGGCATCGATCTTCTCTTGTCGTCGTCTCATGATCTCTTGGAGCTCTGAATCCCCATTGCTCTTCTGGAAATAGATTTTTAGGGTTGAGTTTTTTAATTTTTTATATCTAAACATCAAAAAGGCTCTAAACGTGTGGAATGTCAACCTGTTGGACAACTATTTCAGTCTTAACAACATCAGACTAAGTTCTTTCCCTGAGTGAATAAAGTTACTTACCTTAAAATGCTCGAATAACGTGTCCGTGCATGGGTGTCCATGCGTGCTTGTGTGTGTGTGTGTGTGTACATTGGTTCATGTGTCAGTATGTGTGCATGTGATACAGACCTCTAGCTGGGCTTTCTGCACGGTGGTCTGGCTGTAGACCCTGGCTCCCTCGTCTCCACACACTGCCTTCAGTTCCTCCTTGTTCAGAGAGAAGAGCTGAGCACCTGTCAGGTTCCCCAGGCACTCCACCGTCCTGTAGGGAACAGAGACTACGTTACCCATAATGCTCTATACCCAGGCAATCCACTGTGCTCTATGGAACAGAGACTACGTTACCCATAATGGTCTATACCCAGGCACTCCACCGTCCTGTAGGGAACAGAGACTACGTTACCCATAATGCTCTATACCCAGGCACGCCACCGTCCTGTAGGGAACAGAGACTACGTTACCCATAATGCTCTATACCCAGGCACTCCACCGTCCTGTAGGGAACAGAGACTACGTTACCCATAATGCTCTATACCCAGGCAATCCACCGTCCTGTAGGGAACAGAGACTACGTTACCCATAATGGTCTATACCCAGGCACTCCACCGTCCTGTAGGGAACAGAGACTACGTTACCCATAATGCTCTATACCCAGGCACGCCACCGTCCTGTAGGGAACAGAGACTACGTTACCCATAATGCTCTATACCCAGGCACTCCACCGTCCTGTAGGGAACAGAGACTACGTTACCCATAATGCTCTATACCCAGGCACTCCACCGTCCTGTAGGGAACAGAGACTACGTTACCCATAATGCTCTATACCCAGGCACTCCACCGTCCTGTAGGGAACAGAGACTACGTTACCCATAATGCTCTATACCCAGGCACTCCACCGTCCTGTAGGGAACAGAGACTACGTTACCCATAATGCTCTATACCCAGGCACTCCACCGTCCTGTAGGGAACAGAGACTACGTTACCCATAATGCTCTATACCCAGGCAATCCACTGTGCTCTATGGAACAGAGACTACGTTACCCATAATGGTCTATACCCAGGCACTCCACCGTCCTGTAGGGAACAGAGACTACGTTACCCATAATGCTCTATACCCAGGCACTCCACCGTCCTGTAGGGAACAGAGACTACGTTACCCATAATGCTCTATACCCAGGCACTCCACCGTCCTGTAGGGAACAGAGACTACGTTACCCATAATGCTCTATACCCAGGCAATCCACTGTGCTGTATGGAACAGAGACTACGTTACCCATAATGCTCTATACCCAGGCAATCCACTGTGCTCTATGGAACAGAGACTACATTGCCCACAATGCTCTATACCCAGGCAATCCACTGTGCTCTATGGAACAGAGACTACATTGCCCACAATGATCTATACCCAGGCACTCCACCGTCCTGTAGGGAACAGAGACTACGTTACCCATAATGCTCTATACCCAGGCAATCCACTGTGCTCTATGGAACAGAGACTACATTGCCCACAATGCTCTATACCCAGGCAATCCACTGTGCTCTATGGAACAGAGACTACATTGCCCACAATGATCTATACCCAGGCACTCCACCGTCCTGTAGGGAACAGAGACTACGTTACCCATAATGCTCTATACCCAGGCAATCCACTGTGCTCTATGGAACAGAGACTACATTGCCCATAATGATCTATACCCAGGCACTCCATCATGCTGTAGGGAACAGAGACTGCATTACCCATCAGACCTGTGCAGGAAATAGTTGTATTTTGTAGTTTATTTTAAAATACCAACTTTTGAAATACTCTAGGTAGTTTAATAACGAGTTAGATATGTAGCATTTTCAAAGGCTAATATTTTATGTGATATTCAAATACAGGTCTCAGAAAAACTAATACTATTTTAATGTATTTGAATATATGCAAGTTATTTGAAAACAAAACAAAAATTGTATTTGATGGCTGCCCAAAATGTAATGAAGAACCAAAAACGACAAGTAGTGTGTGTTAATGAAACATGTGAGGGACATGGAATCATCTCAAGATCAACCACTTTTCCAGCCTCAAAATGACTTACACATATTTTCATAACGAGTGAGACATAACGTTACACTTGACATCACGTTATTATACATGTCTAGTAACTTTGTGATCATTGCAATAGCAACAATATTGTTGCATAAGATTTTTGGAAATTGCTTTATAATTCCATAATAATAGAGTTATTACATACGTGGAATAAGGAACAGTCACTATTCCTCTTGTGTACTGTAGTTACAAAAACTCTCAGCTCTTTGTTATACAATTAAAATGCAATTTACTCAAGAAATATTTAACAACATACTAAAAGCTGCTCCTGAAGTAATTACAGTTTAACTACACTGGCACAAGAACAGTTTAATGTTACATCGTTTTAAATATGTCTATTAGGTTAATAAAAATATTTTAAAAATATCCATTTGGTTTGACTTGATTACGGTAGAAATGGACATCGTGGGGCAATGGACACTCAGGAGAAAGTTCAAATAGAAATGTATGATCTACTGTCAGATAGATGGGAATAGTGTCGGAGATTGTGTGCTCTATTCATTCTGTTTCTATCTTCAACATGCAGTTCTAGATACAGCCCTGTCATTAGTAAGAAGAAAGGAAGACTATAGAGCATAATACCATGAGCTAACGGAAGACCATAGAGCATAATACCATGAGCTAACGGAAGACCATAGAGCATAATACCATGAGCTAACAGAAGACCATAGAGCATAATACCATGAGCTAACGGAAGACCATAGAGCATAATACCATGAGCTAACGGAAGACCATAGAGCATAATACCATGAGCTAACAGAAGACCATAGAGCATAATACCATGAGCTAACGGAAGACCATAGAGCATAATACCATGAGCTAACGGAAGACCATAGAGAATAATACCATGAGCTAACAGAAGACCATAGAGCATAATACCATGAGCTAACGGAAGACCATAGAGCATAATACCATGAGCTAACGGAAGACCATAGAGCATAATACCATGAGCTAACGGAAGACCATAGAGCATAATACCATGAGCTAACGGAAGACCATAGAGCATAATACCATGAGCTAACGGAAGACCATAGAGCATAATACCATGAGCTAACGGAAGACCATAGAGCATAATACCATGAGCTAACAGAAGACCATAGAGCATAATACCATGAGCTAACGGAAGACCATAGAGCATAATACCATGAGCTAACGGAAGACCATAGAGCATAATACCATGAGCTAACGGAAGACAAGCATGATAATACCATGAGCTAACTGAAGACAAGCATGATAATACCATGAGCTAACTGAAGACTATATAGCATGATAATACCATGAGCTAACTGAAGACAAGCATGATAATACCATGAGCTAACTGAAGACAAGCATGATAATACCATGAGCTAACTGAAGACAAGCATGATAATACCATGAGCTAACTGAAGACTATATAGCATGATAATACCATGAGCTAACTGAAGACAGCACTTTGTCAATTATCTCTTTCTCAAGATTGTAAAAATATATAACCTTAACTGATATCTGCCTGCCTGTGTGTGTTTATGTGTGTTTTATGTTTGTGTACGCAAGTATATCATGTCTTCTTAACACACAGCCAAGTATGGTGACTCACGGTTTAGAGAATCCCTTGGCATTGAGCCAGGCGGTGACCTGCGGTGGGCTGGAGTCTAATGTGAGAGGAGGAGAGGAGCTGCTGTCTGAGGGGCGTTCCACCCTGAAGTTACGGCCCGGAGGATTGGACTTATTAGTAGTGATCCTCTTCAACAACTCATCATTCACCTCATCCATCTGGTGTGTCCGAGCTGGGGGAAGGGAGGGAGAAGTAACGTGAGAACGGAGAGACAGAGAGAGAGAAGTAACGTGAGAACGGAGAGACAGAGAAGTAACGTGAGAACGGAGAGACAGAGAAGTAACGTGAGAACGGAGAGACAGAGAGAGAGAAGTAACGTGAGAACGGAGAGACAGGGAAGTAACGTGAGAACGGAGAGACAGGGAAGTAACGTGAGAACGGAGAGACAGAAGTAACGTGAGAACGGAGAGACAGGGAGAGAGAAGTAACGTGAGAACGGAGAGACAGGGAGAGAGAAGTAACGTGAGAACGGAGAGACAGGGAGAGAGAAGTAACGTGAGAACGGAGAGACAGGGAGAGAGAAGTAACGTGAGAACGGAGAGACAGGGAGAGAGAAGTAACGTGAGAACGGAGAGACAGGGAGAGAGAAGTAACGTGAGAACGGAGAGACAGAGAAGTAACGTGAGAACGGAGAGACAGAGAAGTAACGTGAGAACGGAGAGACAGGGAGAGAGAAGTAACGTGAGAACGGAGAGACAGGGAGAGAGAAGTAACGTGAGAACGGAGAGACAGGGAGAGAGAAGTAACGTGAGAACGGAGAGACAGGGAGAGAGAAGTAACGTGAGAACGGAGAGACAGGGAGAGAGAAGTAACGTGAGAACGGAGAGACAGGGAGAGAGAAGTAACGTGAGAACGGAGAGACAGAGAGAGAGAAGTAACGTGAGAACGGAGAGACAGGGAAAGTAACTGTTGAAGCGGTATTCCTGCTCATCTATAGCCAAGATGAGGAAACTCGTAAAAACTTTGAGCTCAGATAAGCAGTTATCTAGATTGTGTAGTAGTAAATGAAAGCTATGAGACTCACATTCTTTGAAGCGGCCCAGGTCAAAGCTCTCCCCTCTACCTACAGAGCTGGAGGGAGATGTTGGGCTGTAGGGCTGGCCAACCAGAGGTGACACAGACACACACACAGAGACAAAAGAAAGACATTATTAAATTATGTTAATAATTAATGAATAGATTGGATTTATAAGGAGCTTATCCAGATGCTCTTAAATATCGTCAAATGTGGAAGGATGTTGCCAGGGAGAACAGGTTCATCTTTCCAAACATGTGGAAGGATGTTGCCAGGGAGAACAGGTTCATCTTTCCAAACATGTGGAAGGATGTTGCCAGGGAGAACAGGTTCATCTTTCCAAACATGTGGAAGGATGTTGCCAGGGAGAACAGGTTCATCTTTCCAAACATGTGGAAGGATGTTGCCAGGGAGAACAGGTTCATCTTTCCAAACATGTGGAAGGATGTTGCCAGGGAGAACAGGTTCATCTTTCCAAACATGTGGAAGGATGTTGCCAGGGAGAACAGGTTCATCTTTCCAAACATGTGGAAGGATGTTGCCAGGGAGAACAGGTTCATCTTTCCAAACATGTTTGATAATGTTCCATAATGTGTTCAACTGGTTTCCAGGATGTATTGGTAGGTGGGTACAGGGCTTGTAAAGTACGGAGGAGGGGTGGTATCGTGAAGATGTGTGTGTGTGTGTGTGTGTGTGTGTGTGTGTGTGTGTGTGTGTGTGTGTGTGTGTGTGTGTGTGTGTGTGTGTGTGTGTGTGTGTGTGTGTGGTGTGCTTTAGAAGTATGGAGTGAGTGTGTATAACTGAAGGTTATACATTGTGTGTGTGTGTGATAATGTGTGTGTGTGATAATGTGTGTTGTGTGTGAACAGTAGATGTGTGTGTGTGTGTGTGATAATGTGTGTTGTGTGTGAACAGTGTCTGTGTGTGATAATGTGTGTTGTGTGTGAACAGTAGCTGTGTGTGTGTGTGATAATGTGTGTGCATATGGTATTGAGTGTGTGCATGTCTTTGATAATGTGTCGGTGCATATCATATTGTGTGTGTGCATGTGTGTGTGATAATTATTATTTTTTTATTTTTTTTATTTAACCTTTATTTAACCAGGTAGGCAAATTGAGAACACGTTCTCATTTACAATTGCGACCTGGCCAAGATAAAGCAAAGCAGTTCGACACATACAACAACACATAGTTACACATGGAGTAAAACAAACATATAGTCAATAATACAGTGAAAAAATAAAAAAATAAGTCTATATACAATGTGAGCAAGTGAGGTGAGATAAGGGAGGTGAAGGCAAACAAATATATGTATAAATAAATAAAAATATAAAAGGCCATGGAGGCGAAGTGACTACAACACAGCAAGTAAAATAAAAAAAAATAAAAAAACTATGGAATGGTTGGTTTGCAGTGGAAGAAAGTGCAAAGTAGAGACAGAAATAATGGGGTGCAAAGGAGCAAAATAAATTAATAAATAAATACAGTAGGTAAAGAGGTAGTTGTTTGGGCTAAATTGTAGATGGGTTATGTACAGGTGCAGTAATCTATGAGCTGCTCTGACAGCTGGTGCTTAAAGCTAGTGAGGGAGATAGGTGTTTCCAGTTTCAGAGATTTTTGTAGTTCGTTCCAGTCATTGGCAGCAGAGAACTGGAAGGAGAGGCGTCCAAAGGAAGAATTGGTTTTGGGGGTGACTAGAGAGATATACCTGCTGGAGCGCGTGCTACAGGTAGGTGCTGCTATGGTGACCAGCGAGCTGAGATAAGGGGGGACTTTACCTAGCAGGGTCTTGTAGATGACCTGGAACCAGTGGGTTTGGCGACGAGTATGAAGCGAGGGCCAGCCAACGAGAGTGTACAGGTCGCAGTGGTGGGTAGTATATGGGGCTTTGGTGACAAAACGTATGGCACTGTGATAGACTGCATCCAATTTATTGAGTAGGGTTTTGGAGGCTATTTTGTAAATGACATCACCGAAGTCGAGGATTGGTAGGATGGTCAGTTTTACAAGGGTATGTTTGGCAGCATGAGTAAAGGATGCTTTGTTGCGGAATAGGAAGCCAATTCTAGATTTGACTTTGGATTGGAGATGTTTGATGTGAGTCTGGAAGGAGAGTTTACAGTCTAACCAGACACCTAGGTATTTGTAGGTGTCCACATATTCTAAGTCAGAGCCGTCCAAAGTAGTGATGTTGGACAGGCGGGCAGGAGCAGGCAGTGATCGGTTGAAGAGCATGCATTTGGTTTTACTTGTATTTAAGAGCAGTTGGAGGCCACGGAAGGAGCGTTGTATGGCATTGAAGCTCGCCTGGAGGGTTGTTAACACAGTGTCAAAAGAAGGGCCAGAAGTATACAGAATAGTGTCGTCTGCGTAGAGGTGGATCAGAGAATCACCAGCAGCAAGAGCGACATCATTGATGTAAACAGAGAAGAGAGTCGGTCCAAGAATTGAACCCTGTGGCACCCCCATAGAGACTGCCAGAGGCCCGGACAACAGACCCTCCGATTTGACACACTGAACTCGATCAGAGAAGTAGTTGGTGAACCAGGCGAGGCAATCATTAGAGAAACCAAGGCTGTCGAGTCTGCCAATGAGGATGTGGTGATTGACAGAGTCAAAGGCCTTGGCCAGGTCAATGAATACGGCTGCACAGTATTGTTTCCTATCGATGGCGGTTACGATATCGTTTATGACCTTGAGCGTGGCTGAGGTGCACCCATGACCAGCTCTGAAACCAGATTGCATTGCGGAGAAGGTGTGGTGGGATTCGAAATGGTCGGTAATCTGTTTGTTGACTTGGCTTTCGAAGACCTTAGAAAGGCAGGGTAGGATAGATATAGGTCTGTAGCAGTTAGGGTCAAGGGTGTCCCCCCCTTTGAAGAGGGGGATAACCGCAGCTGCTTTCCAATCTTTGGGGATCTCAGACGACACGAAAGAGAGGTTGAAGAGGCTAGTAATAGGGGTGGCAACAATTTCAGCAGATAGTTTTAGAAAGAAAGGGTCCAGATTATCTAGCCCGGCTGATTTGTAAGGGTCCAGATTTTGCAGCTCATTTAG
Source organism: Salvelinus alpinus (assembly GCF_045679555.1). NCBI lineage: Eukaryota > Metazoa > Chordata > Actinopteri > Salmoniformes > Salmonidae > Salvelinus > Salvelinus alpinus. The sequence goes on from NC_092094.1 coordinate 478,094, forward strand.
AACATCAGCTGACTGTATTTGGGAGAAAGAGAAATGGGGAAGGCTTGGGCGAGTAGCAGAGGGGAGGGCAGTGCTGTTGTCCGGGGTAGGGGTAGCCAGGTGGAAAGCATGGCCAGCCGTAGAAAAATGCTTATTGAAATTCTCAATTATAGTGGATTTGTCGGTGGTGACAGTGTTTCCTATCTTCAGAGCGGTTGGAAGCTGGGAGGAGGTGTTCTTATTCTCCATGGACTTTACGGTGTCCCAGAACTTTTTTGAATTTGTGTTGCAGGAAGCAAATTTCTGCTTGAAAAAGCTAGCCTTGGCTGTTCTAACTGCCTGTGTATATTGGTTTCTGGCTTCCCTGAAAAGTTGCATATCACGGGGGCTGTTCGATGCTAATGCAGAACGCCATAGGATGTTTTTCTGTTGGTTAAGGGCAGTCAGGTCAGGAGAGAACCAAGGGCTATATCTGTTCCTGGTTCTAAATTTCTTGAATGGGGCATGCTTATTCAAGATGGTGAGGAAGGCATTTTTAAAAAATGACCAGGCATCCTCTACTGACGGGATGAGATCAATATCCTTCCAGGATACCCCGGCCAGGTCGATTAGAAAGGCCTGCTCGCTGAAGTGTTTCAGGGAGCGTTTGACAGTGATGAGTGGAGGTCGTTTGACCGCTGACCCATTACGGATGCAGGCAATGAGGCAGTGATCGCTGAGATCTTGGTTGAAAACAGCAGAGGTGTATTTGGAGGGCAAGTTTGTTAGGATGATATCTATGAGGGTACCCGTGTTTACGGAATTGGGGTGGTACCTGGTAGGTTCATTTATAATTTGTGTGAGATTGAGGGCATCAAGCTTAGATTGTAGGGTGGCTGGGGTGTTGAGCATGTTCAAATTTAGGTCGCCTAGCAGCACGAGCTCTGAAGATAGATGGGGGGCAATCAGTTCACATATAGTGTCCAGAGCACAGCTGGGGGCAGAGGGTGGTCTATAGCAGGCGGCAACGGTGAGAGACTTGTTTTTAGAGAGGTGGATTTTTAAAAGTAGAAGTTCAAATTGTTTGGGAACAGACCTGGATAGTATAACAGAACTCTGCAGGCAGTCTTTGCAGTAGATTGCAACACCGCCCCCTTTGGCCGTTCTATCTTGTCTGAAAATCTTGTAATTGGGGATGAAAATGTCTGAATTTTTGGTGGTCTTTCTAAGCCAGGATTCAGACACGGCTAAAACATCCGGGTTGGCAGAGTGTGCTAAAGCAGTGAACAAAACAAACTTAGGGAGGAGGCTTCTAATGTTAACATGCATGAAGCCAAGGCTATTACGGTTACAGAAGTCATCAAAAGAGAGCGCCTGGGGAATAGGAGTGGAGCCAGGTACTGCAGGGCCTGGATTCACCTCTACATCACCAGAGGAACAGAGGAGGAGTAGGATAAGGGTACGGCTAAAAGCTATGAGAATTGGTCGCCTAGAGCTACTAGAGCAGAGAGTAAAAGGAAGTTTCTGGGGGCGATAAAATAGTTTAAAGGAATAATGTACAGACAAAGGTATGGTAGGATGTGAATACAGTGGAGGTAAACCTAGGTATTGAGTGATGATGAGAGAGATATTGTCTCTAGAAACATCATTGAAACCAGGTGATGTCATCGCATATGTGGGTGGTGGAACTGAGAGGTTGGATATGGTATAGAGAGCAGGGCTAGAATCTCTACAGTGAAATAAGAAAATAAACACTAACCAGAACAGCAATGGACAAGGCATATTTACATTAAGGAGAGGCATGCTAATCGAGTGATCAATAAGGGTCCAGTGAGTAGAGGTTGGTTGGGGTCGTGGCGATCCAGACAGCTGGCCGGGTATATGGCTATCGGTAGCAGCATAGGATGGAGGTCTGTTTGTAGATACCTCGTGCGTTTCCGTCGGTAGGTTAGTGGGGTTCCGTGTAGTGGGGTTCCGTGTGGTAGAGGGGATCAATCCAAATTGGCAAATTAGATATAGTGACCCAAGGAAAAAATAAAATAAATAAATAATAATAATAATAATAGTTGTCCAATATACTTGTTCAAATAGCAGCCGATAAGACAGCTAACGATTAGCGGGCCTCAGATGAGCGTTCAGGTAACGTCGGGACGGAGGTGCCAGTTGGATAAATCCCTCGGGCAGATAACGGCGGCAGTCAGTCGTGAAGGCCCGGTGGGGTTCCGTATCTGCAGCAGCAACAAAAGAAACGGGTCCGGATGGTGATGGAACTCCTCAGCTGGCTAGCTCCAGAATGATTAGAGTTTGCTCCGGGGTCGACGTAAGCCAATAGTCACACGGTTTGCAGCTAGCTAGCTGCGAAATCAAGGTACAAGTGTCCAGAGCCTGCGGCTGGAATCCGGGGAAACTGAGAGAAAAAGAGTCCCGGAATGCTCCGGTCCGAGTCGCGTTGCACAAAAGTGCCGGTAGATTATCGAGCTAAAGGAATAGCTGATGACCACTAAACGTGGGCAGCTGAAACACCAACGCTAGCCAGCAAACCGGCTAATTTCGGGGCAGCTACAGATTAGCTTCTGGCTAGCTATCGGAGTAGCTTCTGGTTAGCTTTCAGGCTAGCTTCTAAATTAGCCCCTGGCTAGCTTCCACGATGGATTTTCAGATTGAGGTAAATAATACTTTTTGTAATTGGTGAAGCGGGTTGCAGGAAAGCTTTTGCAGGAAAGCTTTTGTAGTTGAGTTCTTGGATAATAAAATAGATAAAAGATGTGTAAATATATATATATACAGGACACGAACAATACGGAACAGAAAAAGACGTCTGAACTGCTAAGCCACACACTAATGTGTGTGCATGATAGTGTGTGATCATGTGTGAGTTTGTGTGTGATCATGTGTGTGTGTGTTGGTGTGTGTGCGTGTACGTGCATTCTAATGTGTGTGTGAGGTCGTGTGTGTTTATGATAGTGTGTGTGTGTTGTGTGTGTTTATGATAGTGTGTGTGTGTTGTGTGTGTTTATGATAGTGTGTGTGTGTTGTGTGTGTTTATGTGTAATGTTGTGTGTTTATGATAGTGTGTGTGTTGTGTGTGTTTATGATAGTGTGTGTGTTGTGTGTGGTTGTGTGTGTGTTTATGATAGTGTGTGTGTGTTGTGTGTGTTTATGTGTAATGTTGTGTTTATGTGTAATGTTGTGTGTTTATGATAGTGTGTGTGTGTTGTGTGTGTTTATGTGTAATGTTGTGTGTAATGTTACCTGGCTATAGAGGGGTTCAGCCATGCCGTGTGGTTCCTCTAGTATGACCACATCCAGGATGTTGTAGGGGACGTATCCTGACTGGCCACTCCTGTTCCTCAGTTTCCACCACTGTTTATCGTCCTCTATCACCTACAGGGCCACAGTGACATGTCACAACCATGACCTTTAACCCTTGTTGACTTCTATTGACTCCACTGTCTATCGTCCTCTATCACCTGCAGGGCCACAGTGACCTAAATAATAATAATAATAATAATAATATAGCATTTAGCATGCTGTTGTTTTTTAATGTGAAACATGCATTTTCATATGGGTGGCCCAAGCATGAATCGAACCCACAACCCAGGAGTTGATAGCTCTATGTCCCTCTGCAGTAAGGACCATGTCATCCTAACTCTCTGCATGCCACTCTGCATGCCACTCTGCATGCCACTCTGCATGCCACTCTGCATGCCACTCTGCATGTCACTCTGCAGTAAGGACCATGTCATCCTAACTCACTGCATGTCATCCTAACTCACTGCAAGTCATCCTAACTCACTGCAAGTCATCCTAACTCACTGCAAGTCATCCTAACTCACTGCATGTCATCCTAACTCACTGCAAGTCATCCTAACTCACTGCAAGTCATCCTAACTCACTGCATGTCATCCTAACTCACTGCAAGTCATCCTAACTCACTGCATGTCATCCTAACTCACTGCATGTCATCCTAACTCACTGCATGTCATCCTAACTCACTGCATGTCATCCTAACTCACTGCATGTCATCCTAACTCAATGCATGTCATCCTAACTCACTCCATGTCATCCTAACTCACTACATGTCATCCTTACTCACTGCAAGTCATCCTAACTCACTGCATGTCATCCTAACTCACTACATGTCATCCTAACTCACTGCATGTCATCCTAACTCACCAAATGTCATCCTAACTCACTGCATGTCATCCTAACTCACTACATGTCATCCTAACTCACTGCATGTCATCCTAACTCACTACATGTCATCCTAACTCACTGCATGTCATCCTAACTCACTGCAAGTCATCCTAACTCACTGCATGTCATCCTAACTCACTGCAAGTCATCCTAACTCACTCCATGTCTGTAACGGTTGTCGAAGTCGTTCTCCTCCTCAGACGAGGAGGAGCATGGATCGGACCAACACGCAGCGAGGTATGTAGACATAATGATATTTAATTATAATAACGAATACAAAAATACAAGCCACAAAACAACAAACGACATCAACAGACCTGAACATGCGAACTAACATAAACACGAAGAACGCACGAACAGACTAAACAAAACGAAACAGTACCGTGTGGTGCACAAACACAGACACAGCAACAATCACCCACAAACAAACAGTGTGAACAGCCTACCTAAATATGATTCTCAATCAGAGGAAACGTAAAACACCTGTCCCTGATTGAGAACCATATCAGGCTAGTTAACATGAACCCAACATAGAAACACATAACATAGAATGCCCACCCAACTCACGTCCTGACCCACTAAAACAAACAATAAACACAATAACTAGGGTCGGAACGTGACAGTACCCCCCCCCCCCCCAAGGTGCGGACTGCGACCGCACCACCTAAACCTATAGGGGAGGGTCTGGGTGGGCATCTGTCCGCGGCGGCGGCTCTGGCGCTGGACGTGGACCCCACTTCACCCTTGACTTTGTCCGCTTCTGTGGCCTCCTCAAGGTGGCGACCCTCGCCACCGACCTTGGACTGGGGACCCTAGACATGGGTCCCGCTGGACTGAGGGGCAGCCCCGGACTGAGGGACCGCTCCAGACTGGCTGGCTCTGGCGGATCCTGGCTGGCTGACGGCTCTGGCGGATCCTGGCTGGCTGACGGCTCTGGCGGATCCTGGCTGGCTGACGGCTCTGGCGGATCCTGGCTGGCTGACGGCTCTGGCTGGTCATGGCTGGCTGACGGCTCTGGCTGGTCATGGCTGGCTGACGGCTCTGGCTGGTCATGGCTGGACGGCTCTGGTTGGTCCTGGCTGGACGGCTCTGGCTGGTCCTGGCTGGTCGGCTCTGGCTGGACGGCTCTGGCTGGTCCTGGCTGGACGGCTCTGGCTGGTCCTGGCTGGCTGACGGCTCTGGCTGGTCCTGGCTGGCTGACGGCTCTGGCTGGTCCTGGCTGGCTGACGGCTCTGGCTGGTCCTGGCTGGCTGACGGCTCTGGCTGGTCCTGGCTGGCTGACGGCTCTGGCTGGTCATGGCTGGCTGACGGCTCTGGCTGGTCATGGCTGGCTGACGGCTCTGGCTGGTCCTGGCTGGCTGACGGCTCTGGCTGGTCCTGGCTGGCTGACGGCTCTGGCTGGTCATGGCTGGCTGACGGCTCTGGCTGGTCATGGCTGGCTGACGGCTCTGGCTGGTCATGGCTGGCTGACGGCTCTGGCTGGTCATGGCTGGCTGACGGCTCTGGCTGGTCATGGCTGGCTGACGGCTCTGGCTGGTCATGGCTGGCTGACGGCTCTGGCTGGTCCTGGCTGGACGACTCTGGCTAGTCCTGGCTGGACGGCTCTGGCTGGTCCTGGCTGGACGGCTCTGGCTGGTCCTGGCTGGACGGCTCTGGCTGGTCCTGGCTGGACGGCTCTGGCTGGTCCTGGCTGGACGGCTCTGGCTGGACAGACAGCGCTGGGCAGGCAGGCAGTTCTGGGCAGACTGACAGTGCAGGTGGCTCTGGGCAGACGGGCACACCTGTAGGGAGGAGACGGAGAGACAGCCTGGTGCGTGGGGCTGCCACAGGACCCACCAGGCTGGAGAGACCTACAGGAAGCTTGATGTTAAGAAGAGGCACCTGAAGGACCGGGCTGTGGGGGAGCACTGGAGCTCTGGTGCGCAGCCTTGGCACCACTCCCACAGGCTGGAATACTACTCCAGCCCGGACCCTCCAGAGTGCAGGCACAGGTTGAACCGGGCTGTGGATGAGCACTGGAGATCTAGTGCCTACTACGCGCACCTCTCCCTTAGGCTCCACTCCCACATTTGCCCGGTACGAGCGGAGTGTAGGCATAGGACGCACTGCACCCTCCCAGCGCCCCGGAGACACAGCACGCAGAGCCGGCGCAGGAGACCCTGGACCGAAACTGCGTACCGGAGACCAGACACGCTGAGCAGGCACAATACACCCCGGCTGGATGCCCACACTCACATGACACTTTCGGGGGGCTGCCCTATAGCGCACCGGGCTATGGGCATGCACTGGCGACACCGTGCGCTTAACCGCATAACACAGTGCCTGACCAGTAACGCGTTGCTTATAATAAGCACGAGGAGTGCGCTCAGGTCTGCTACCTGGCTTAGCCACACTCCTCTCTAGCCTCCCCCCAAAAGAAATGTCTGGGGTTGCCTCTCGTGCACCTGTCGCGCTGCCGTGCTGCCTCCTCATATCGCTTCCTCCAGCTCAGCTTTGGGGCGGCGATACTCCCCAGCCTGTGCCCAGGGTCCTTCTCCGTTCAAAATCTCCTCCCATGTCCAGGAGTCCTGGGATTTCTGCTGCTGCTGTCGCTGCCCTTTTCCCCGCTGCTTGATCCCTTGTTGGTGGGTGATTCTGTAACGGTTGTCGAAGTCGTTCTCCTCCTCAGACGAGGAGGAGCATGGATATTTAATTATAATAACGAATACAAAAATACAAGCTACAAAACAACAAACGACATCAACAGACCTGAACATGCGAACTAACATAAACACGAAGAACGCACGAACAGACTAAACAAAACGAAACAGTACCGTGTGGTGCACAAACACAGACACAGCAACAATCACCCACAAACAAACAGTGTGAACAGCCTACCTAAATATGGTTCTCAATCAGAGGAAACGTAAAACACCTGTCCCTGATTGAGAACCATATCAGGCTAGTTAACATGAACCCAACATAGAAACACATAACATAGAATGCCCACCCAACGCACGTCCTGACCCACTAAAACAAACAATAAACACAATAACTAGGGTCAGAACGTGACAATGTCATCCTAACTCACTGCAAGTCATCCTAACTCACTGCATGTCATCCTAACTCACTGCATGTCATCCTAACTCAAAGCATGTCATCCTAACTCACTGCATGTCATCCTAACTCACTGCATGTCATCCTAACTCACTGCATGTCATCCTAACTCACTGCATGTCATCCTAACTCACTCCATGTCATCCTAACTCACTCCATGTCATCCTAACTCACTGCATGTCATCCTAACTCACTGCATGTCATCCTAACTCACTGCATGTCATCCTAACTCACTGCATGTCATCCTAACTCACTGCATGTCATCCTAACTCACTGCACGTCATCCTAACTCACTGCACGTCATCCTAACTCACTGCACGTCATCCTAACTCACTGCACGTCATCCTAACTCACTGCACGTCATCCTAACTCACTGCACGTCATCCTAACTCACTGCACGTCATCCTAACTCACTGCATGTCATCCTAACTCACTGCAAGTCATCCTAACTCACTGCATGTCATCCTAACTCACTGCATGTCATCCTAACTCACTGCAAGTCATCCTAACTCACTGCATGTCATCCTAACTCACTGCATGTCATCCTAACTCACTGCATGTCATCCTAACTCACTGCAAGTCATCCTAACTCACTGCATGTCATCCTAACTCACTGCATGTCATCCTAACTCACTGCATGTCATCCTAACTCACACCACAGTGTAAACAAATGAAGAATTTAAGGTCTATCAAGGATAGACCTTAGGATTCAGCACCAGACATAAACTACAGTTCAAAAGTTTGGGGTCACTTAGAAATGTCCTTGTTTTAGAAAGAAATCTATTTTTTGGTCCATTAAAATAACATAAAATTGATCAGAAATACAGTGTAGAAATTGTTAATGTTATAAATGACTATTGTAAATAGTGACAGTACTACATACTATCATACTATCAGCACCAGACTATATACTGTCATACTATCAGTACCAGACTATATACGATCAGCACCAGACTATATACTATCAGCACCAGACTATATACTATCAGCACCAGACTATATACTATCAGCACCAGACTATATACTATCAGCACCAGACTATATACTATCAGCACCAGACTATATACTATCATACTATCATCACCAGACTATATACTATCAGCACCAGACTATATACTGTCATACTATCAGCACCAGACTATATACTATCATACTATCAGGACCAGACTATATACTATCATACTATCAGCACCAGACTATATACTATCATACTATCAGCACCAGACTATATACTATCATACTATCAGCACCAGACTATATACTATCATACTATCAGCACCAGACTATATACTGTCATACTATCATCACCAGACTATATACTATCAGCACCAGACTATATACTGTCATACTATCAGCACCAGACTATATACTATCAGCACCAGACTATATACTGTCATACTATCATCACCAGACTATATACTATCAGCACCAGACTATATACTGTCATACTATCAGCACCAGACTATATACTATCATACTATCAGCACCAGACTATATACTATCATACTATCAGCACCAGACTATATACTATCATACTATCAGCTCCAGACTATATACTGTCATACTATCATCACCAGACTATATACTATCAGCACCAGACTATATACTGTCATACTATCATCACCAGACTATATACTGTCATACTATCAGCACCAGACTATATACTATCAGGACCAGACTATATACTATCATACTATCAGCACCAGACTATATACTATCAGCACCAGACTATATACTATCATACTATCAGCACCAGACTATATACTATCAGCACCAGACTATATACTGTCATACTATCAGCACCAGACTATCTACTGTCATACTATCAGCACCAGACTATATACTGTCATACTATCAGCACCAGACTATATACTGTCATACTATCAGCACCAGACTATATACTGTCATACTATCAGCACCAGACTATATACTATCAGCACCAGACTATATACTATCATACTATCAGCACCAGACTATATACTATCAGCACCAGACCATATACTATCAGCACCAGACTATATACTGTCATACTATCAGCACCAGACTATATACTATCAGCACCAGACTATATACTATCATATTATCAGCACCAGACCATATACTATCAGCACCAGACTATATACTATCATACTATCAGCACCAGACTATATACTGTCATACTATCAGCACCAGACTATATACTATCAGCACCAGACTATATACTGTCAGCACCAGACTATATACTATCAGCACCAGACTATATACTATCAGTCGTACCTCCAGCACCTCATCCTGCAGTACTGACATTATTATAATATGGAATTCGTACCTCCAGCACCTCGTCCTGCAGTACTGATAGTTCGTTGGCATTGCGGGCCACAAAGTGATAGCGGATCTTGGCATATTTACGGGACAAGGAGGTCAGCCCATTGTTGGACCTGGGACAGGAGAGAAATGTATGAGTTATTTCTCATGGATCATGCACAAGAAATATTGGCCCAGATTTAGCTACACGTCTGTTACATGGTCTGTATAAACACTACAACAGTGTATACGTTTTATAGCAGCTGAAGAAATAACAATTTGAGAAACATTATTGTTTAGTAATAGTAGTAGCAGCATGTAATGTAGAATCACAGTAGTAGTAATCTGGGAAATATAATCCATTTACCCATTCGATGAATTTAAAGACTGGGTTCCAAAAATCTGAAAGAGAGAGAAAATTTTACAGGGCGGCGCACAATTTGCCCAGCGTCGTCCGGGTCAGGGGAGAGTTTGGCCGGGGTAGGCCGTCACTGAAAATGTGTTCTTAACTGGCTTGCCTAGTTAAATAATAAAAATATGTTCTGGACTAGTTTGTGTCTAACACACTGAACTAGTATGTAACTCAAAGTATTTCAAACCTGCATCAATGAAGAAATGTAAACAAGCAAATGAAGAACTAACAATGGATGGCTGGGAGAATTCTACTAGAATGACTCAAATGGACAGCAGTCTAAAGATTTATGAGTATAAAACGTGTGTGTGTGTGTGTGCGTGTTTGTGTGTGTACACACCTCATCTGACTTGAAGGGGGACATGAGGTTGGATATGGGGGACCTGGGAGGTTCCCCTGATCCCTCTGTCTCCCACGGGGAGGTCCTGAACAGCTCAGCTGGGGGCTCCCACCCGTTCCTGAATTTAGGGAAGTAAGTAGGAGCACACTGGTCCCGCGGCCAGTCCGCCCTGCAGGGATCAGGGGTCAGGGGTCAGGGGTCAGGGGTCAGGGATCAGGGATCAGGGGTCAGGGGTCAGGGGTCAGGGGTCGGGAGGAGGTTGTTAATGCTGATACAGAGAGAACAAGTGTATAACAACTTATAAAGAATTAGAACAGCAGGCTGAACCATTTAACAGCAGGCTGAACCATTTAACAGCAGGCTGAACAGTTTAACAGCAGGCTGAACAGTTTAACAGCAGGCTGAACCGTTTAACAGCAGGCTGAACCATTTAACAGCAGGCTGAACCATTTAACAGCAGGCTGAACCATTTAACAGCAGGCTGAACAGTTTAACAGCAGGCTGAACAGTTTAACAGCAGGCTGCACCGTTTAACAGCAGGTGTAGTAGTAATTGTAGTAGTAACATAAGCTGGCCCTCTTATTTTCTCCATTGTGCTGACAGACTGACCAGACACACGGGCACCTAAAACAATTGGACACACTAGACTTAGAGTCTACACATTCCACTAAAAGTACACATACCAGAGAAATATGCCTAAGGCAACTGGACACTAATGATAAGAAGAGACACAGAGTCTGCCAATTCTCATAAGGACACATACCAGAGAACATGCTGAGGCACTGAGTTAATTACAGGGCTAAGTCATAGGCCTATAGGATAGATGGACATATATTATTTTTAAGACAAGCATGGGTCTGGCCACTATTATAATTTAACTGAAAGCAGATAATGGGCGTTAGTAGGCGTGAACAAGCAGGAAGCCTGAACTAAAAAGATAATGATGTCAGGAAGAATTAGGGGGAGTATGCTTATTTGCATATGGGGTGGACCCATATGCTATTTATGTATAAATGTTGGAACCGGAGTTGGTTCCGCGGGGTGTGTTCCGCGGGGTGTGTTCCGCGGGGACATGCCAGTTGTCTGTACAGTTGTAATAAAGAGCATGTTTGAATTTACAAGTTCTGATAAGCGTTGTATTTGAAATGTTTTCCACGACACAGGCTGAACCATTTAACAGCAGGCTGAACCATTTAACAGCAGGCTGAACCATTTAACAGCAGGCTGAACCGTTTAACAGCAGGCTGAACCATTTAACAGCAGGCTGAACCGTTTAACAGCAGGCTGAACCGTTTAACAGCAGGCTGAACCATTTAACAGCAGGCTGAACCGTTTAACAGCAGGCTGAACCATTTAACAGCAGGCTGAACCATTTAACAGCAGGCTGAACCATTTAACAGCAGGCTGAACCATTTAACAGCAGGCTGAACCGTTTAACAGCAGGCAGAACCGTTTAACAGCAGGCTGAACCGTTTAACAGCAGGCTGAACCGTTTAACAGCAGGCTGAACCGTTTAACAGCAGGCTGAACCATTTAACAGCAGGCTGAACAGTTTAACAGCAGGCAGAACCGTTTAACAGCAGGCTGAACAGTTTAACAGCAGGCTGAACCGTTTAACAGCAGGCAGAACCGTTTAACAGCAGGCTGAACAGTTTAACAGCAGGCTGAACAGTTTAACAGCAGGCTGAACAGTTTAACAGCAGGCTGAACCGTTTAACAGCAGGCTGAACCATTTAACAGCAGGCTGAACCATTTAACAGCAGGCTGAACCGTTTAACAGCAGGCTGAACCATTTAACAGCAGGCTGAACCGTTTAACAGCAGGCTGAACCGTTTAACAGCAGGCTGAACCATTTAACAGCAGGCTGAACCGTTTAACAGCAGGCTGAACCGTTTAACAGCAGGCTGAACCGTTTAACAGCAGGCTGAACCGTTTAACAGCAGGCTGAACCGTTTAACAGCAGGCTGAACCATTTAACAGCAGGCTGAACCGTTTAACAGCAGGCTGAACCGTTTAACAGCAGGCAGAACAGTTTAACAGCAGGCTGAACCGTTTAACAGCAGGCTGAACCGTTTAACAGCAGGCTGAACCGTTTAACAGCAGGCTGAACCATTTAACAGCAGGCAGAACCGTTTAACAGCAGGCTGAACAGTTTAACAGCAGGCTGAACCGTTTAACAGCAGGCTGAACCGTTTAACAGCAGGCAGAACCGTTTAACAGCAGGCTGAACAGTTTAACAGCAGGCTGAACAGTTTAACAGCAGGCTGAACAGTTTAACAGCAGGCTGAACAGTTTAACGGCAGGCTGAACAGTTTAACAGCAGGCTGAACAGTTTAACAGCAGGTTGAACCGTTTAACAGCAGGCTGAACAGTTTAACAGCAGGCTGAACAGTTTAACAGCAGGCTGAACAGCTTAATGCGCAATGCCAAGCATCGGCTGAAGTGGTGAAAAGCTTGCCACCATTGGACTCTGGAGCAGTGGAAACTCGTTCTCTGGAGTGATGAATCACATTTCACCCTCTGGCAGTCTGACGGACGAATCTGGGTTTGGCGGATGCCAGGAGAACGCTACCTGCCCCAATGCATAGTACCAACTGTAAAGTTTGGTGGAGGAGGATTAATGGTCTGGGGCTGTTTTTCATGGTTCTGGCCCCTTAGTTCCAGTGAAGGGAAATCTTAATGCTACAGCATACAATGACATTCTAGACAATTCTGTGCTTCCAACTTTGTGGCAACAGTTTGGGGAGCCCTTTCATGTTTCAGCATGACAAAGCCCCTGTGCACAATGCGAGGTCCATACAAAAATGGTTTGTCGAGATCGGTGTGGAAGAACTTGACTTTCCTGCACAGAGCCCTGACCTCAACCCCATCAGCACCTTTGGGATGAATTGGAACGCCGACTGCGAGCCAGGCCTAATCGCCCAACATCAGTGCCCGACCTCGCTAATGCTCTTATGGCTGAATGGAAGCATGTCCCCGGAACAATGTTCCAACATCTAGTGGAAAGCCTTCCCAGAAGAGTGGAGGCTGTTATAGCAGCAAAGGGGTGACCAACTCCATATTAATGCCTTCCCAGAAGAGTGGAGGCTGTTATAGCAGCAAAGGGGGGACCAACTCCATATTAATGCCCATGATTTTGGAATGAGATGTTCGACGAGCAGGTGTCCACATACTTTTTGGTAATGTATAGGGCCGTGGCAGGCACTAAATTTCGTCAGCCGGTGATTGTCAAGAAAATAACTGATGGTATCATGATAATTGACCGTTAATTAACATAAACACATTTAGCATCTCCTGGCTTCCGCCTACAAGCCACTGATCCTGACCTTTGGAACATCTACATTTTAAAAAGTTTAATAAATCCATGTAATATAGTCTACACCTTCACAATAAATCCATTATTTATTTTATACAGGCCTAAAGAAGCATTATGATATGAAGAAAATGTAGTCTATTTCAGAGGAACTAAATATAATTTAGCAGATAACATTTGGTTAGAATTCTGTGGCTTTATTTTATATTATTTTATAGTATGAAGAATACAATGGAACAAAGCTGAATAAAACAGAAAATATATTTTCCCCAAACGATTTGAGGGAGTGATCAGATCCCAAATTAATACAACCACTAGCATCAAAATTAAGTTTTACGCAATGAGCATGACGCAACAGATCACAACGTTCAGCTTGAAATGTTGATAAACTATGAAACTATTTCTTCACATTTCAAGTGCAGCAATGCACACATGGCAGTAGGATATAAGAAAGAATGTTCCATTAGTGGGAAAACACCATAAACAAAAGTGACCGCAAATGTGATTATTCTAGCATTGCTTTTGTTATAAAGGTGTATTTTAAATGGTGAAAATGATCTTCCCCAAACTTCCCCAAACTCACACGTTCTGTATATATGCCAGTTAGGCTCTACACCCCTTGTAAAGCGGATGAATGTGCTTCATTTTAAGGAGTTATTTGACCACTTTAGTTGTGCTACAAACCTTATCAAAGCCTGTTGGCCTATGGGCTAGGCTAAATGAGGTGTGGGACTACGATTTGAAAAAGTCACAAAAAAAAGCCATTGCTTCTTGCCTTACGTTGGGCATGATTCACAAGTGATAATATATAATTCACAAGTGATAAGCTAATATTCTATCCCATCACATTATTCTTGATTTAATCGTGTCTTTATATATACTAAATAATATGTGTGGGAAATTTGTTTTAATTTAGAATGGACCATTATCATGCACCTGTATCGAAACAGGGGCGGTGGAAAAGATACATAGAGTATTGAGGACACTTTCCAATTGTTCATTTTCATGCCAGCCAGGTAGGCTATATTCCTGTTGTAAAGAGAAGCAATGTGCTTAATATTAGGAAAGTTAAGAAATAAACACAGTAGGCCTAGCCTATAGAAAGCTGATGGGATCCTCCTCTTTTTAATAGAGGCCATCACTCAGTTTTCTAGTGCAATTACATAGCCTATAGAAATGTTGGGCTCTCATGAAGTGTTTGATTAGATTTTTGATTACATTCGCATTGATATCAGAGTGATTAGAGGGACAATAGAGTGCTGAGGTCCAGGCAG
>NC_092094.1:497966-525466 GCF_045679555.1 Salvelinus alpinus
AAAGGGTTAGGACCAGAGTAAAGGGGTAGGACCAAAGTAAAGGGTTAGGACCAGAGTAAAGGGTTAGGACCAGAGTAAAGGGTTAGGACCAAAGTAAAGGGGTAGGACCAAAGTAAAGGGTTAGGACCAGAGTAAAGGGTTAGGACCAAAGTAAAGGGTTAGGACCAAAGTAAAAGGGTTAGGACCAAAGTAAAGGGTTAGGACCAAAGTAAAGGGGTAGGACCAAAGTAAAGGGTTAGGACCAAAGTACAGGGGTAGGACCAAAGTAAAGGGGTAGGACAAAAGTAAAGGGGTAGGACCAAAGTAAAGGGTTAGGACCAAAGTAAAGGGTTAGGACCAGAGTAAAGGGTTAGGACCAGAGTAAAGGGTTAGGACCAAAGTAAAGGGTTAGGACCAAAGTAAAAAGTTAGGACCAGAGTAAAGGGTTAGGACCAAAGTAAAGGGTTAGGACCAAAGTAAAGGGTTAGGACCAGAGTAAAGGGGTAGTACCAGAGTAAAGGGGTAGTACCAGAGTAAAGGGGTAGGACCAGAGTAAAGGGTTAGGACCAAAGTAAAAGGGTAGGACCAAAGTAAAGGGTTAGGACCAAAGTAAAGGGTTAGGACCAAAGTAAAGGGTTAGGACCAGAGTAAAGGGTTAAGACCAAAGTAAAGGATTAGGACCAAAGTAAAGGGGTAGGACCAGAGTAAAGGGGTAGGACCAGAGTAAAGGGTTAGGACCAAAGTAAAGGGGTAGGACCAAAGTAAAGGGTTAGGACCAAAGTAAAGGGTTAGGACCAGAGTAAAGGGTTAGGACCAAAGTACAGGGGTAGGACCAAAGTAAAGGGTTAGGACCAAAGTAAAGGGTTAGGACCAAAGTAAAGGGTAGGACCAAAGTAAAGGGTTAGGACCAGAGTTAAGGATTAGGACCAGAGTAAAGGGTTAGGACCAGAGTTAAGGATTAGGACCAAAGTAAAGGGTTAGGACCAGAGTTAAGGATTAGGACCAGAGTAAAGGGTTAGGACCAAAGTAAAGGGGTAGGACCAAAGTAAAGGGTTAGGACCAAAGTAAAGGGTTAGGACCAAAGTAAAGGGTAGGACCAAAGTAAAGGGTTAGGACCAGAGTTAAGGATTAGGACCAGAGTAAAGGGTTAGGACCAGAGTTAAGGATTAGGACCAAAGTAAAGGGTTAGGACCAGAGTTAAGGATTAGGACCAGAGTAAAGGGTTAGGACCAAAGTAAAGGGTTAGGACCAAAGTAAAGGGTTAGGACCAAAGTAAAGGGTTAGGTGCAAAGTAAAGGGTTAGGACCAAAGTAAAGGGTTAGGACCAGAGTAAAGGGTTAGGACCAGAGTAAAGGGTTAGGACCAAAGTAAAGGGTTAGGACCAAAGTAAAGGGTTAGGACCATAGTAAAGGGTTAGGACCAAAGTAAAGGGTTAGGACCAAAGTAAAAAGTTAGGACCAGAGTAAAGGGTTAGGACCAAAGTAAAGGGTTAGGACCAAAGTAAAGGGTTAGGACCAAAGTAAAGGGTTAGGACCAGAGTAAAGGGGTAGGACCAGAGTAAAGGGGTAGGACCAGAGTAAAGGGGTAGGACCAGAGTAAAGGGTTAGGACCAAAGTAAAGGGGTAGGACCAAAGTAAAGGGTTAGGACCAGAGTAAAGGGTTAGGACCAAAGTAAAGGGTTAGGACCAAAGTAAAGGGTTAGGACCAAAGTAAAGGGTTAGGACCAAAGTAAAGGGTTAGGACCAAAGTAAAGGGTTAGGACCAGAGTAAAGGGTTAGGACCAAAGTAAAGGGTTAGGACCAGAGTAAAGGGTTAGGACCAGAGTAAAGGGGTAGGACCAAAGTACAGGGTTAGGACCAAAGTACAGGGTTAGGACCAAAGTAAAGGGTTAGGACCAAAGTAAAGGGGTAGGACCAGAGTAAAGGGTTAGGACCAAAGTAAAAGGGTAGGACCAAAGTAAAGGGTTAGGACCAAAGTAAAGGGTTAGGACCAAAGTAAAGGGTTAGGACCAGAGTAAAGGGTTAAGACCAAAGTAAAGGATTAGGACCAAAGTAAAGGGGTAGGACCAGAGTAAAGGGGTAGGACCAGAGTAAAGGGTTAGGACCAAAGTAAAGGGGTAGGACCAAAGTAAAGGGTTAGGACCAAAGTAAAGGGTTAGGACCAGAGTAAAGGGTTAGGACCAAAGTACAGGGGTAGGACCAAAGTAAAGGGTTAGGACCAAAGTAAAGGGTTAGGACCAAAGTAAAGGGTAGGACCAAAGTAAAGGGTTAGGACCAGAGTTAAGGATTAGGACCAGAGTAAAGGGTTAGGACCAGAGTTAAGGATTAGGACCAAAGTAAAGGGTTAGGACCAGAGTTAAGGATTAGGACCAGAGTAAAGGGTTAGGACCAAAGTAAAGGGGTAGGACCAAAGTAAAGGGTTAGGACCAAAGTAAAGGGTTAGGACCAAAGTAAAGGGTAGGACCAAAGTAAAGGGTTAGGACCAGAGCTAAGGATTAGGACCAGAGTAAAGGGTTAGGACCAGAGTTAAGGATTAGGACCAAAGTAAAGGGTTAGGACCAGAGTTAAGGATTAGGACCAGAGTAAAGGGTTAGGACCAAAGTAAAGGGTTAGGACCAAAGTAAAGGGTTAGGACCAAAGTAAAGGGTTAGGTGCAAAGTAAAGGGTTAGGACCAAAGTAAAGGGTTAGGACCAGAGTAAAGGGTTAGGACCAGAGTAAAGGGTTAGGACCAAAGTAAAGGGTTAGGACCAAAGTAAAGGGTTAGGACCAAAGTAAAGGGTTAGGACCATAGTAAAGGGTTAGGACCAAAGTAAAGGGTTAGGACCAAAGTAAAAAGTTAGGACCAGAGTAAAGGGTTAGGACCAAAGTAAAGGGTTAGGACCAAAGTAAAGGGTTAGGACCAAAGTAAAGGGTTAGGACCAGAGTAAAGGGGTAGGACCAGAGTAAAGGGGTAGGACCAGAGTAAAGGGGTAGGACCAGAGTAAAGGGTTAGGACCAAAGTAAAGGGGTAGGACCAAAGTAAAGGGTTAGGACCAGAGTAAAGGGTTAGGACCAAAGTAAAGGGTTAGGACCAAAGTAAAGGGTTAGGACCAAAGTAAAGGGTTAGGACCAAAGTAAAGGGTTAGGACCAAAGTAAAGGGTTAGGACCAGAGTAAAGGGTTAGGACCAAAGTAAAGGGTTAGGACAAGAGTAAAGGGTTAGGACCAGAGTAAAGGGGTAGGACCAAAGTACAGGGTTAGGACCAAAGTACAGGGTTAGGACCAAAGTAAAGGGTTAGGACCAAAGTAAAGGGGTAGGACCAAAGTAAAGGGTTAGGACCAAAGTAAAGGGTTATGACCAAAGTAAAGGGTTAGGACCAGAGTAAAGGGTTAGGAACAAAGTAAAGGATTAGGACCAAAGTAAAGGGTTAGGACCAGAGTAAAGGGGTAGGACCAAAGTAAAGGGTTAGGACCAGAGTAAAGGGTTAGGACCAAAGTAAATGGGTAGGGCCAAAGTAAAGGGGTAGGACCAAAGTAAAGGGTTAGGACCAGAGTAAAGGGTTAGGACCAAAGTAAAGGGTTAGGACCAAAGTAAAAGGGTTAGGACCAAAGTAAAGGGTTAGGACCAAAGTAAAGGGGTAGGACCAAAGTAAAGGGTTAGGACCAAAGTACAGGGGTAGGACCAAAGTAAAGGGGTAGGACAAAAGTAAAGGGGTAGGACCAAAGTAAAGGGTTAGGACCAAAGTAAAGGGTTAGGACCAGAGTAAAGGGTTAGGACCAGAGTAAAGGGTTAGGACCAAAGTAAAGGGTTAGGACCAAAGTAAAAAGTTAGGACCAGAGTAAAGGGTTAGGACCAAAGTAAAGGGTTAGGACCAAAGTAAAGGGTTAGGACCAAAGTAAAGGGTTAGGACCAAAGTAAAGGGTTAGGACCAGAGTAAAGGGGTAGGACCAGAGTAAAGGGGTAGGACCAGAGTAAAGGGTTAGGACCAAAGTAAAGGGGTAGGACCAAAGTAAAGGGTTAGGACCAAAGTAAAGGGTTAGGACCAAAGTAAAGGGTTAGGACCAGAGTAAAGGGTTAAGACCAAAGTAAAGGATTAGGACCAAAGTAAAGGGGTAGGACCAGAGTAAAGGGGTAGGACCAGAGTAAAGGGTTAGGACCAAAGTAAAGGGGTAGGACCAAAGTAAAGGGTTAGGACCAAAGTAAAGGGTTAGGACCAGAGTAAAGGGTTAGGACCAAAGTAAAGGGGTAGGACCAAAGTAAAGGGTTAGGACCAAAGTAAAGGGTTAGGACCAAAGTAAAGGGTTAGGACCAGAGTAAAGGGTTAGGACCAAAGTAAAGGGTTAGGACCAAAGTAAAGGGTTAGGACCAAAGTAAAGGGGTAGGACCAAAGTTAAGGGTTAGGACCAAAGTTAAGGGTTAGGACCAAAGTAAAGGGTTAGGACCAGACTAAAGGGGTAGGGCCAAAGTAAAGGGGTAGGACCAAAGTAAAGGGTTAAGACCAGAGTAAAGGGTTAGGACCAGAGTAAAGGGTTAGGACCAAAGTAAAGGGGTAGGACCAAAGTAAAGGGGTAGGACCAAAGTAAAGGGTTAGGACCAAAGTAAAGGGGTAGGACCAAAGTAAAAGGTTAGGACCAAAGTAAAGGGTTAGGACCAAAGTAAAGGGTTAGGACCAAAGTAAAGGGGTAGGACCAAAGTAAAGGGGTAGGACCAAAGTAAAGGGTTAGGACCAAAGTAAAGGGGTTGGACCAAAGTAAAGGGTTAGGACCAAAGTAAAGGGGTAGGACCAAAGTAAAGGGTTAGGACCAAAGTAAAGGGTAGGACCAAAGTAAAGGGTTAGGACCAGAGTTAAGGATTAGGACCAGAGTAAAGGGTTAGGACCAGAGTTAAGGATTAGGACCAAAGTAAAGGGTTAGGACCAGAGTTAAGGATTAGGACCAGAGTAAAGGGTAAGGACCAAAGTAAAGGGTTAGGACCAAAGTAAAGGGTTAGGACCAAAGTAAAGGGTTAGGTGCAAAGTAAAGGGTTAGGACCAAAGTAAAGGGTTAGGACCAGAGTAAAGGGTTAGGACCAGAGTAAAGGGTTAGGACCAAAGTAAAGGGTTAGGACCAAAGTAAAGGGTTAGGACCATAGTAAAGGGTTAGGACCAAAGTAAAGGGTTAGGACCAAAGTAAAAAGTTAGGACCAGAGTAAAGGGTTAGGACCAAAGTAAAGGGTTAGGACCAAAGTAAAGGGTTAGGACCAAAGTAAAGGGTTAGGACCAGAGTAAAGGGGTAGGACCAGAGTAAAGGGGTAGGACCAGAGTAAAGGGGTAGGACCAGAGTAAAGGGTTAGGACCAAAGTAAAGGGGTAGGACCAAAGTAAAGGGTTAGGACCAAAGTAAAGGGTTAGGACCAAAGTAAAGGGTTAGGACCAGAGTAAAGGGTTAGGACCAAAGTAAAGGATTAGGACCAAAGTAAAGGGGTAGGACCAGAGTAAAGGGGTAGTACCAGAGTAAAGGGTTAGGACCAAAGTAAAGGGGTAGGACCAAAATAAAGGGTTAGGACCAGAGTAAAGGGTTAGGACCAGAGTAAAGGGTTAGGACCAAAGTAAAGGGGTAGGACCAAAGTAAAGGGTTAGGACCAAAGTAAAGGGTTAGGACCAAAGTAAAGGGTTAGGACCAGAGTAAAGGGTTAGGACCAAAGTAAAGGGTTAGGACCAAAGTAAAGGGTTAGGACCAAAGTAAAGGGGTAGGACCAAAGTTAAGGGTTAGGACCAAAGTAAAGGGTTAGGACCAAAGTAAAGGGGTAGGACCAAAGTAAAGGGGTAGGACCAAAGTAAAGGGGTAGGACCAAAGTAAAGGGTTAGGACCAGAGTAAAGGGTTAGGACCAGAGTAAAGGGTTAGGACCAAAGTAAAGGGGTAGGACCAAAGTAAAGGGGTAGGACCAAAGTAAAGGGGTAGAACCAAAGTAAAGGGTTAGGACCAAAGTAAAGGGTTAGGACCCGAGTAAAGGGTTAGGACCAAAGTAAAGGGTTAGGACCAAAGTAAAGGGTTAGGACCAAAGTAAAAGGTTAGGACCAGAGTAAAGGGTTAGGACCAAAGTAAAGGGTTAGGACCAAAGTAAAAGGGTTAGGACCAAAGTAAAGGGGTAGGACCAAAGTAAAGGGGTAGGACCAAAGTAAAGGGGTAGGACCAAAGTAAAGGGTAGGACCAAAGTAAAGGGTTAGGACCAGAGTTAAGGATTAGGACCAGCGTAAAGGGTTAGGACCAGAGTTAAGGGTTAGGACCAGAGTAAAGGGTTAGGACCAGAGTAAAGGGTTAGGACCAGAGTAAAGGGTTAGGACCAAAGTAAAGGGTTAGGACCAAAGTAAAGGGTTAGAACCAAAGTAAAGGGTTAGGACCATAGTAAAGGGTTAGGACCAAAGTAAAGGGTTAGGACCAAAGTAAAGGGTTAGGACCAGAGTAAAGGGTTAGGACCAAAGTAAAGGGTTAGGACCATAGTAAAGGGTTAGGACCAAAGTAAAGGGTTAGGACCAAAGTAAAGGGTTAGGACCAAAGTAAAGGGTTAGGACCATATTAATAGGGTAGGCCCAGAGTAAAGGGTTAGGACCAAAGTAAAGGGTTAGGACCAAAGTAAAGGGTTAGGACCAAAGTAAAGGGTTAGGACCAGAGTAAAGGGGTAGGACCAAAGTAAAGGGTTAGGACCAAAGTAAAGGGTTAGGACCAAAGTAAAGGGTTAGGACCAAAGTAAAGGGTTAGGACCAAAGTAAAGGGTTAAGACCAGAGTAAAGGGGTAGGACCAGAGTAAAGGGGTAGGACCAGAGTAAAGGGTTAGGACCAAAGTAAAGGGTTAGGACCAGAGTAAAGGGTTAGGACCAAAGTAAAGGGTTAGGACCAGAGTAAAGGGTTAGGACCAGAGTAAAGGGTTAGGACCAGAGTAAAGGGTTAGGACCAGAGTAAAGGGTTAGGACCAAAGTAAAGGGTTAGGACCAGAGTAAAGGGGTAGGACCAAAGTAAAGGGTTAGGACCATAGTAAAGGGTTAGGACCAGAGTAAAGGGTTAGGACCAAAGTAAAGGGGTAGGACCAAAGTAAAGGGTTAGGACCAGAGTAAAGGGGTAGGACCAGAGTAAAGGGTTAGGACCAGAGTAAAGGGGTAGGACCAAAGTAAAGGGTTAGGACCAGAGTAAAGGGTTAGGACCATAGTAAAGGGTTAGGACCAAAGTAAAGGGTTAGGACTAAAGTAAAGGGGTAGGACCAGAGTAAAGGGGTAGGACCAGAGTAAAGGGTTTGTACCATAGTAAAGGGTTAGGACCAAAGTAAAGGGTTAGGACCAGAGTAAAGGGTTAGGACCATAGTAAAGGGTTAGGACCAAAGTAAAGGGTTAGGACCAGAGTATAGGGTTAGGACCATAGTAAAGGGTTAGGACCAAAGTAAAGGGTTAGGACCAGAGTAAAGGGTTAGGACCAAAGTAAAGGGTTAGGACCAAAGTAAAGGGTTAGGACTAAAGTAAAGGGGTAGGACCAGAGTAAAGGGGTAGGACCAGAGTAAAGGGTTAGGACCATAGTAAAGGGTTAGGACCAAAGTAAAGGGTTAGGACCAGAGTAAAGGGTTAGGACCATAGTAAAGGGTTAGGACCAAAGTAAAGGGTTAGGACCAGAGTAAAGGGTTAGGACCATAGTAAAGGGTTAGGACCAAAGTAAAGGGTTAGGACCAGAGTAAAGGGTTAGGACCAGAGTAAAGGGTTAGGACCAGAGTAAAGGGTTAGGACCAGAGTAAAGGGGTAGGGAGCGGTTTGGTCTCCACTGGTACTATGGGTTAAGAACATTGGGCCAGTAAGCAAAAGGTTGCTTGTTCGAATGCCTGAGCTAAATGACTCACTACTGTAGTGGCTCTGGATCAGAGAGTCTGCTAAATGACTCACTACTGTAGTGGCTCTGGATCAGAGAGTCTGCTAAATGACTCCCTATTGTAGTGGCTCTGGATCAGAGAGTCTGCTAAATGACTCACTACTGTAGTGACTCTGGATCAGAGAGTCTGCTAAATGACTCCCTACTGTAGTGACTCTGGATCAGAGAGTCTGCTAAATGACTCCCTACTGTAGTGACTCTGGATCAGAGAGTCTGCTAAATGACTCACTACTGTAGTGGCTATGGATTAGAGAGTCTGCTAAATGACTCCCTACTGTAGTGACTCTGGATCAGAGAGTCTGCTAAATGACTCACTACTGTAGTGGCTATGGATTAGAGAGTCTGCTAAATGACTCACTACTGTAGTGACTCTGGATCAGAGAGTCTGCTAAATGACTCACTACTGTAGTGGCTCTGGATAAGAGAGTCTGCTAAATGACTTACTACTGTAGTGGCTCTGGATACGAGAGTCTACTAAATGACTCACTACTGTAGTGGCTCTGGATCAGAGAGTCTGCTAAATGACTCACTACTGTAATGGCTCTGGATCAGAGAGTCTGCTAAATGACTCCCTACTGTAGTGGCTCTGGATCAGAGAGTCTGCTAAATGACTCCCTACTGTAGTGTACATCGGCATAATGGAGGTTAGTGCAGGAGGAAGTCCACTCACCAGTAGGTTGAAGGCGAGCTTCAGTTTCTGTAGGCTATCAATGAACTCTGCCTCGGAGGGGGGCTTCGCTCTCAGGGTCAGCATGCCGTCTGTCAAAAAGGAGACAGACAGGCGAGAGAGACAGACATGCCATGACCACACACAGACTGCTATGGAGTCAATATACAGGCTTCACACAGGGCAGGGGAGAGAGGTCAGATGGCAGAGTCAACATAACACTCCTATCTAGCTGTGTTGAAACTTCTAGGGAGTTTTTCCTAGCCACCGTGCTTCTACACCTGCATTGCTTGCTGTTTGGGGGTTTTAGGCTGGGTTTCTGTACAGCACTTCGAGATATCAGCTGATGTACGAAGGGCTATATAAAATAAACTTGATTTGATTTGATTGTGTCCACGTAGAATCATCAGTTCAGATTTCTCAGTTGCATTCCCGAAATCAGAACTGTATAGCCAGGTCAAAAAGGAAATCTGACAAGATCAAGATCAATATTGAATGAATTATTGCTATTTCCATCCACACAGACCATCTGAGAAATTGTAGACTCGTTCCAACTGATTTTAGTCAAGATTTGACCAGTTTAGAATATTCAACATCAGCTACCCATTTTTCACCCAGATCAAGGTGTCTTGGATCAGAAGGTAATCGTGGACTTCAGGAAACAGCAGAGGGAGCACCCCCCCCCCCCCTACATACAGACTGCCTACATACAGACTGCCTACATACAGACCTAAAATCATTGGCCATTTTGATAAATGGAACACTAGTCACTTTAATAATGCCACTTTAATAATGTTTACATATCTTACAATACTCATCTCATTTGTACTGTATTTTATACCATCTATTGCATCTTGCCTATGCCGCTCGGTCATTACTCATCCATATATATATATATATATTTATATATTCTGATTCCATTCCTTTACTTAGATTTGTGTGTATGAGGTAGTTGTTGGGGAATTGTTAGATTACTTGTTAGATATTACTGCATTGTCGGAACTAGAAGCACAAGCATTTCGCTACACTCGCATTAACATCTGCTAACCATGTGTATGTGACTAATAAAATGTGATGTGATTTGATTTGAATACAGGTCATGGTAACAACAAGATAAGTTAGCTCTCCACAGCTATAGATTACATCATAGATAGTGGACAATACCACAATTGAAGATACACACAGTTCAGTTAATGAAAGAGGTCAAGAGAAATGTACAACACAAGAGAACATAGAAAGTGTTAGTGGACAATATGTGTCATATTGTCAGTTGACCAGAAGAAGAAGAGGAGACAGACCTGCTGGTCCTTTCTTCTTACTCTTCTTACTCTTGTTACGCTGGTTGAGCTGAGAGAAGGCCTCTGCAGCCTTCTGCAGCCGAGACACAAACACCTCAATGTCATCCAGGGAACAGTTCAGGATTTGCTAAAAGAGAAGGACAGAGAAAGAAAGAAAGTCTAATGAGTGATGGCTGACCACCAAGCTAGCATGATCAAATGGTTTAGTTGTGAATGTCCTGCAGGGGGAAAGCCTAATGAGTGATTTATCGACCACCAATACACACAGCAGAGAATAACTACTAATAGTAGTAGAATAACTACTAATAGTAGTAGAATAACTACTAATGGTAGTAGAATAACTACTAATGTAGTAGAATAACTACTAATAGTAGAAGAATAACTACTAATAGTAGTAGAATAACTACTAATAGTAGTAGAATAACTACTAATAGTAGTAGAATAACTACTAATGGTGGTAGAATAACTACTAATGAAGTAGAATAACTACTAATGTAGTAGAATAACTACTAATGAAGTAGAATAACTACTAATAGCAGTAGAATAACTACTAATAGCAGTAGAATAACTACTAATAGCAGTAGAATAACTACTAATAGTAGTAGAATAACTACTAATGAAGTAGAATAACTACTAATAGCAGTAGAATAACTACTAATAGCAGTAGAATAACTACTAATGTAGTAGAATAACTACTAATGTAGTAGAATAACTACTAATGTAGTAGAATAACTACTAATAGTAGTAGAATAACAATAATAGACAGATCTACAGGCGCTAGGCTAGTAACAGAAATTACTACACTGAAATAAAAATATAAAATCAACATTTAAGAGTAATGTGTTGGTCCCATGTTTCATGAGATGAAATAAAAGATCCCAGAAATGTTCCATACGCACAAAAAGCTTATTTCTCTCAAATTCTGTGCACAAATTTGTTTACTTCCCTGTTAGTGAGCATTTCTCCTTTGCCAAGATAATCCATCCACCTGACAGGTGTGGCATATCAAGAAGCTGATTAAACAGCACGATCATTACACAGGTGCACCTTGTGCTGGGGACAATAAAAAGCCACTCAAAAAATGTGCAGTTTTGTCAGACAACACAACGCCACAGATGTCACTAACAGGGATGTAAACAAATTTGCCTTAGACCGCTGTGCCACAGTTTTGAGGGAGCAGCAACTGGCATGCTGACTGCAGGAATTTCCACCAGAGCTGTTGCCAGATAATTTAATGTTAATTTCTCTACCATAAGCCGCCTCCAACGTCGTTTTAGAGAATTTGGCAGTACGTCCAACCGGCCTCACAACCGCAGTGGGGTGAGGTTATGGTATGGACACACATAAGCTACGGACAATTGTATTTTATCGATTGCAATTTGAATGTAGAGAAATACAATGACGAGATCTTGAGGCCCATTGTAGTGCCATTCATCCGCTGCCATCATCTCATGTTTCAGCATGATAATGCACAGCCCCCATGTCGCAAGGATCTGTACACAATTCCTGGAAGCTGAAAATGTTCCACAATCAACAGCCTGATCAACTCTATGCGAAGGAGATGTGTCACACTGCATGAGGCAAATGCTGGTCACACCAGATACTGACTGGATTTCAGATCCATGCCCATACTTTTTTTTTTTTTTTTAAGATATGTGACCGAGAGTCGTGTAAAGTCCATAGATTAGGGCCTAATTTATTTATTTAAATTGACTGATTTCCTTTTATGAACTGTAACTCAGTTAAATCTTTTTGCTGTTGTGTTTCTATTTTTGTTCAGTATAGATTAGAGGTGGTAAAAGAGATTTAAAAAAGGGAGGCAGTAATGAGGGACTTTCGGCAGGACGACAGAGACGTCGCAGGACGACAGAGACGTCGCAGGACGACAGAGACGTGTCTCAGCGAGGAAGTACATCAGTATGTAGGTTACTCACCACGTCCTTCTCAATGCGTTGGGCCAGCTTCTCGTGGGACTCTGGGTCCTGCTGCGCGGAACCTCGTCTTTCCACATCTAACAGACACACAGACAGAGCTTTATTTATTCATATTCAACCACAACAACGATAACACTTAATCATGGTTATAATAATGTGTGTGTGTGTGTGTGTGTGTATATCGGTGCGTCAGTGTGAAGGCCCTTGCGGAGTGGTGCCAGGAAAACAACCTCTCCCTCAATGTCAACAAACAAAGGAGCTGATTGTGGACTTTAGGAGACAGCAGAGGGAGCACACCCCCATTTACCTCGACGGGGCCGCAGTGGAGAAGGTGAAAAGCTTTAAGTTCCTTCGGCGTACACATCACTGACAAACTGAAATGATCCACCCACACAGACAGTGTGGTGAAGAAGGCGCAACAGCGCCTCTTCAACCTCAGGAGGCTGAAGAAATTCGACTTGGTCCATAGGACCCTCACAAACTTTTACAGATGCACAATTGAAGGCATCCTTTCAGTATCACAGCCTGGTATGGCAACGGCACCACCCACAACCACAAGGCTCTCCAGAGGGTAGTGAGGTCTGCACAACGCATCACCGGGGATAAACTACCTGCCCTCCAGGACACCTACACCACCCGATGTCACAGGAAGGCCAAAAAGATAAAGGACAACAACCACCCAAGCCACTGCCTGTTCACCCCGTTATCATCCAGAAGGCGAGGTCAGTACAGGTCCAGCAAAGCAGGGACCGAGAGACTGAAAAACAGCTTCTATCTCAAGGCCATCAGACTGTTAAATAACCATCACTAGCCAGATAGCACCCAGTTACTCAACCCTGCACCTTAGAGGTTGCTGCCCTCTATACATAGACATGGAATCACTGGTCACTTTAATAATGTTACTCCACCCTGCACCTTAGAGGCTGCTGCCCTTTATACATAGACATGGAATCACTGGCCACTTTAATAATGGAACACTAGTCAGTTTAATAATGTTTACATACTGTTTACTCATCTCATATGTACATGTATATACATACTGTCTTCTATTCTACTGTATTTTAGTCAATGACACGCCGACATTGCTTGTCCTAATATTTATATATTTCTTAATTCCATTCTTTTGCTTTAGATGTGTGTGTTTTGTTGTGTATTGTTAAATATTACTGCACTGTTGGAGCTAGGAAACACAAGCATTTCGCTACACCCAAAATAACATCTGCTAAATACAGTGGCTTGCGAAGGTATTCACCCCCTTGGCATTTTTCCTATTTTGTTGCCTTACAACCTGAAATTAAAATAGATTTTTGGGGGGTTTGTATCATTTGATTTACACAACAAGAAGATGCAACATCTTTTTTATTGTGAAACAAACAAGAAATAAGACAAAAAAACAGAAAACTTAAACGTGCATAACTATTCACCCCCCCAAAGACAGTACTTTGTAGAGTCACCTTTTGCAGCAATTACAGCTGCAAGTCTCTTCGGGTATGTCTCTATAAGCTTGGCACATCTAGCCACTGGGATTTTTGCCCATTCTTCAAGGCAAAACTGCTCCAGCTCCTTCAAGTTGTATGGGTTCCGCTGGTGTACAGCAATCTTTAAATCATACCACAGATTCTCAATTGGATTGAGGTCTGGGCTTTGACTAGGCCATTCCAAGACATTTACATGTTTCCCCTTAAACCACTCAAGTGTTGCTTTAGCAGTATGCTTAGGGTCATTGTCCTGCTGGAAGGTGAACCTTCATCCCAGTCTCAAATCTCTGGAAGACTGAAGCAAGTTTCTGTTAGTGGAATTAAATAATTCCTCTAATATACTCATTAATTAAATTCAATCTGTCTATTTATAAGAATTTGTAAGATACTTATTAACATAAAATAGACAGGATACAGTCTTATTAAAATTAGATAATAGTGTTTATTCTCGGAGCACGCTGCCATTTGATCATAAACACAGGTTTATATACAAGATATGATGTCATAGGTTACAGAATAAGTCTCATTGTCCTGACAAATAGAAAACAGGTTCAAAAGTTCATTCCAACTTCACAGCACACACACATGACACACAATGTAATCAATTATCCTGAAGGCTCACTATAATTTATTACCACTTTAGCAGACAACTCAAGATAATGGAAGACCTAAAAAGTTACCCACAGCCTTATCTAAACATCTCAGGGCTAAGTTGGGTCAGTTCAACCATAGTTTAATGACCCTTTCTGCTTACTTTATAACCCACAACACAAATCTCTTTTCACCAGGCGTGCAGAGTTCAATTAGTTATAGTTTTATCTAAAGCTAGAATTTGTTTTAACTATTTATTAACAAAATTCCTAACAGTTTCCCTCAAGAATTTCTCTGTATTTAGCGCCATCCATCATTCCTTCAATTCTGACCAGTTTCTCAGTCCCTGCCGATGACAAAACATGCCCACAGCATGATGCTGCCACCACCATGCTTCACTATGGGGATGGTGTTCTCGGGGGAATGTGAGGTGTTGGGTTTGTGCCAGACATAGCATTTTCCTTGATGGCCAAAAATATACATTTTAGTCTCATCTGACCAGAGTACCTTCTTCCATATGTTTGGAGAGTCTCCCACATGCCTTTTGACAAACACCAAACGTGTTTGCTAATTTTCTTCTTTAAGCAATGGCTATTTTTCTGGCCACTCTTCCGTAAAGCCCAGCTCTGTGGAGTGTACGGCTTAAAGTGGTCCTATGGACAGATACTCCAATCTCTGCTGTGGAACTTTGCAGCTCCTTCAGGGTTATCTTTGGTCTCTTTGTTGCCTCTCTGATTAATGCCCTCCTTGCCTGGTCCGTGAGTTTTGGTGGGCGGCTCTCTCTTGGCAGGTTTGTTGTGGTGCCATATTCTTTCCATTTTATAAAAAAAATGTACCCCCTTTTTCTCCCCAATTCCGTGGTATCCAATTGTTAGTAATCACTATCTTGTCCCATCGCTACAACTCCCATAGAGAGATGAAGGTCAAGAGCCATGCGTCCGAAACACAACCCAACCAAGCCGCACTGCTTCTTAACACAGCGCGCATCCAACCCGGAAGCCAGCCGCACCAATGTGTCGGAGGAAACACCGTGCACCTGGCAACCTTGCACTGCACACGGCCCGCTACAGGAGTCGCTGGTGCGCGATGGGACAAGGATATCCATACCGGCCAAACCCTCCCTAACCCGGACGACGCTAGGCCAATTGTGCGTCGCCCCACGGACGGCTGCGACAGAGCCTGGGCGCGAACCCAGAGTCTCTGGTGGCACAGCTAGCGCTGCGATGCAGTGCCCTAGACCACTGCGCCACCCGGGAGGCCCCATTCTTTCCATTTTTTAATAATGGATTTAATGGTGCTCCGTGGGATGTTGATCTGTACTTCTCCACAACTGTGTCCCTGACCTGTTTGGAGAGCTCCTTGGTCTTCATGGTGACGCTTGCTTGGTGGTGCCCCTTGCTTAGTGGTGTTGCAGACTCTGGGGCCTTTCATAACAGATGTATATATACTGAGGTCAGGTGACACTTAGATTGCACACAGGTGGACTTTATTTAACTCATTATGTGACATCTGAAGGTAATTGGTTGCACCAGATCTTATTTAGGGACTTCATAGCAAAGTGGTGAATACATATACATTTTTAAAAAACATTTTTAAAATAAGTTATTTTATTCACTTCACCAATTTGGACTATTTTGTGTATTCCCATTACACGAAATTCCCCCCCCCAAAAATGTAAATGACAGGTTGTAATGCAATAAAATAGGAAAAACGCCAAGGGGGATGAATACTTTTCAAGGCACTGTATGTGTAGGTGACCAATAAAATTGTATTTTTTTAAAATTGGATTATGCTGTGTGTGTGTGTGTCTCTCTCTCTATCTCTGTGTAATGTGTGTGTGTGTGTGTGTGTCTCTCTCTCTCTCTGTGTAAGGTGTGTGTGTGTGTGTCTCTCTCTCTCTCTCTGTGTAAGGTGTGTGTGTGTGTGTGTGTGTGTGTGTGTGTGTGTGTGTGTGTGTGTGTGTGTGTGTGTGTGTGTGTGTGTGTGTGTGTGTGTGTATTCCTCTCTCTCTCTCTCTGTGTAAGGGGTGTGTGTGTGTGTGTGTGTGTGTGTGTGTGTGTGTGTGTGTGTGTGTGTGTGTGTGTGTGTGTCTCTCTCTCTCTCTCTGTGTAAGGTGTGTGTATGTGTATGTGTGTCTCTCTCTGTGTGTAATGTGTGTGTGTGTGTGTGTGTGTGTGTCTCTCTCTATGTGCGTAATGTGTGTATGTGTGTGTGTCTCTGTGTGTGTGTGTGTGTGTGTCTTTCTCTCTCTCTCTGTGTAATGTGTGTGTGTGTGTGTGTGTCTTTCTCTCTCTCTCTCTGTGTAATGTGTGTGTGTGTCTCTGTGTGTAATGTGTGTGTGTGTGTGTGTGTCTTTCTCTCTCTCTCTGTGTAATGTGTGTGTGTGTGTGTGTGTGTCTTTCTCTCTCTCTCTCTGTAATGTGTGTGTGGTATAGGTCTTACCCTGCATGTTCATGGCAGCCACGCGGCCTCCTGGGGTCGGGCCTTTAGGGGCCGAGGAGGCGGGGATGATGGTCTCTCTGTGGCGCTTCATCTTCTCCTGGTTCACCCTGAAAGGAGGAGGGTTTTAATCACGGTGGTTACGGGGGGGGGGGGGGGGGCACCCCCGTTAGGAATAAGGGTTCTTACTTCAAGGTCTGTGGTCGCATCTTCTTCCCATGTTTGTTGTCACCCAGGGCACTGTCGATGTCTGCATGGACCATCTCTGCCTGCACAGAGAGACAGAGAGACAGAGAGAGAGAGAGACAGAGGGACAGAGCGAGACAGAGAGAGACAGAGAGACAGAGAGACAGAGAGACAGAGCGAGACAGAGAGAGACAGAGAGAGACAGAGAGACAGAGAGACAGAGAGAGACAGAGAGACAGAGAGAGACAGAGAGAGACAGAGAGAGACAGAGAGACAGAGAGACAGAGAGAGACAGAGAGACAGAGAGACAGAGAGAGACAGAGAGACACAGAGAGACACAGAGAGAGACAGAGCTTAGTCAGTATAAACATGTGTTGTCACCCAGGGCACTGTCGATGTCTGCATGGAGCATCTTTGCCTGTAGGGGGTGTGTCAGTGCACGGTCAGTGCTGAATAACAATTGTATAGGACTACAGAACCACAACAAACTTTTCTGGTAACAATCCCTGCCTCCACTTCAAGCACCACCTCCACAAAAATCACAAAAGTGTCACCAAATCATGATTTGTCAAAAAATGACTTCAAGGAAAAGAAGGTCACTGGTAATTCAAGATGGTATGTCTGATTATTTAGCAAATAAAGGGCAACTATTGATGCCATAGCAAACGGACAGCCCCTTGGATGAGTGAAGAAACTAATCAAGAGAAAGTCCATTATGATATTTTGAGAGAGCAACTTGGCGTATAAAACAAGGTCATTAGAAATGCCAGGCGGGCTCATTTTACTACCTTGATCACTATTAATCAGAATAATTGGAGAATGCTCTTCTCGACCATTTTGAGATATCAGCTGATGTAAGAAGGGCTATATAAATACATTTGATTACTACCATACCCCGTTCAAAGACACTGAAATATATTGTCTTGCCCATTCACCCTCTGAATGGCACATACACTATCCATGTCTCAAGACTTAAAAATCCTTCTTTAACCTGTCTCCTCCCCTTCATCTACACTGATTAAAGTGGATTTCACAGGGGACATTAATAAGGGATCATAGCTTTCACCTGGTCAGTCTCTGTCATGGAAAGAGCAGGTGTTTATAATGTTTTGTGCACTCAGTGTACATGTTAACCCCTTGGCAGCGTTATCAGAAAGCACAACATTGATTTCCACTGCTATGCAGACGATAC
Organism: Salvelinus alpinus; assembly: GCF_045679555.1. NCBI lineage: Eukaryota > Metazoa > Chordata > Actinopteri > Salmoniformes > Salmonidae > Salvelinus > Salvelinus alpinus. Next base: position 515,596 of record NC_092094.1, read on the forward strand.
ACAACTTTACATTTCTGTGTCACCAGAGGATTTTAGCTCCACAGATAAATTATTAGACTTTATAAGTGATTTAAATAGTTGTATGGCGCACAACTAGCTAAATCAAGACAAGACCGAAGCATTAATTGTTGGAACCAAAGCACAGAGAGAGAATCTGACTGCACATTTTAATTCACAGGCAATAAAGATAAAAACCTAGGTGACATTTTAGATTCTGAACTTAATTTCTAATCACACATTAGGAATGTGACCAAGATAGCTTTTTACCACCTGAGGAACATTGCCAAGGTGTGGCCGTTTCTCTCTCCGTCTGATACAGAGAGACTCATCCATGCTTTTATTACAAGCAGGCTTGTCTACTGTAATGCTCTCCTGTCTGGTCTACCCAAGAAAGCCATTGGTCAACTGTAAAACATACAGAATGCTGCAGAGTGGGTACTGACCAAGACCAGACAGAACACATTACAAAGGTTTTAAGGTTTCTGCACCGGCTGTCTGTGAGTTTTAGAATACATTTTAAGATTATTCTATTGAACTTTAAATCAATCCACAATTGTGCACCTCAATACATGTCAGACATGCTTTAAGTTATGTACCCAGTAGGTCCCTCAGGTCCTCTGGCCTTTTAACTATCCCAAAGCCCAGGACCAAGAGACATGGAGAGACAGCCTTTTAACTATCCCAAAGCCCAGGACCAAGAGGCATGGAGAGACAGCCTTATAACTATCCCAAAGCCAAGGACCAAGAGGCATGGAGAGACAGCCTTATAACTATCCCAAAGCCCAGGACCAAGAGGCATGGAGAGACAGCCTTATAACTATCCCAAAGCCAAGGACCAAGAGGCATGGAGAGACAGCCTTATAACTATCCCAAAGCCTAGGACCAAGAGGCATGGAGAGACAGCCTTATAACTATCCCAAAGCCTAGGACCAAGAGGCATGGAGAGACAGCCTTATAACTATCCCAAAGCCAAGGACCAAGGGGCATGGAGAGGCAGCCTTATAACTATCCCAAAGCCTAGGACCAAGAGACATGGAGAGACAGCCTTATAACTATCCCAAAGCCAAGGACCAAGGGGCATGGAGAGGCAGCCTTTTAACTATCCCAAAGCCCAGGACCAAGAGACATGGAGAGACAGCCTTTTAACTATCCCAAAGCCAAGGACCAAGGGGCATGGAGAGGCAGCCTTTTAACTATCCCAAAGCCTAGGACCAGGAGGCATGGAGAGACAGCCTTTTAACTATCCCAAAGCCTAGGACCAGGAGGCATGGAGAGGCAGCCTTTAGTTATTATGCCCCCAGCCTCTGGAATAGCCTGCTAGAGAACCTGAGGGGGGACGAAACTATGGACATATTGAAAAGAGATATTAAAACACACATTTTTAGTTTTGCTTTTCCTCGGGGTGTTATTAGTCCTTCAGTTATTGTTGTTATTCTTTAGTTTTTAATCCTCTGATGTTTGTTGTGTGCCTCATTTTAATGTTTTTTTCTTTATTTGTTTATCTCTGTTTTTACCTGGGAAGCACATTGCGTTGCATCCATGTCTGAAATGTACTGTATAAATAAAGCTTGATTTAATTTGTTTTGACAGATGGTTAACATGACATTGTCAGGATCCCAAAAGGCCCCCATTCCCTATATAGTGACCTGCTATTAACCAGGGTCCATTCCCTATATAGTGACCTGCTATTAACCAGGGTCCATTCCCTATATAGTGACCTGCTATTAACCAGGGTCCATTCCCTATATAGTGACCTGCTATTAACCAGGGTACATTCCCTATATAGTGACCTGATATTAACCAGGGTCCATTCCCTATATAGTGACCTGCTATTAACCAGGGTCCATTCCCTATATAGTGACCTGCTATTAACCAGGGTCCATTCCCTATATAGTGACCTGATATTAACCAGGGTCCATTCCCTATATAGTGACCTGCTATTAACCAGGGTCCATTCCCTATATAGTGACCTGCTATTAACCAGGGTCCATTCCCTATATAGTGACCTGATATTAACCAGGGTCCATTCCCTATATAGTGACCTGATATTAACCAGGGTCCATTCCCTATATAGTGACCTGATATTAACCAGGGTCCATTCCCTATATAGTGACCTGCTATTAACCAGGGTCCATTCCCTATATAGTGACCTGCTATTAACCAGGGTCCATTCCCTATATAGTGACCTGCTATTAACCAGGGTCCATTCCCTATATAGTGACCTGCTATTAACCAGGGTCCATTCCCTATATAGTGACCTGCTATTAACCAGGGTCCATTCCCTATATAGTGACCTGCTATTAACCAGGGTCCATTCCCTATATAGTGACCTGCTATTAACCAGGGTCCATTCCCTATATAGTGACCTGATATTAACCAGGGTCCATTCCCTATATAGTGACCTGATATTAACCAGGGCCCATTCCCTATATAGTGACCTGCTATTAACCAGGGTCCATTCCCTATATAGTGACCTGATATTAACCAGGGTCCATTCCCTATATAGTGACCTGATATTAACCAGGGCCCATTCCCTATATAGTGACCTGCTATTAACCAGGGTCCATTCCCTATATAGTGACCTGATATTAACCAGGGTCCATTCCCTATATAGTGACCTGCTATTAACCAGGGTACATTCCCTATATAGTGACCTGATATTAACCAGGGTCCATTCCCTATATAGTGACCTGATATTAACCAGGGTCCATTCCCTATATAGTGACCTGCTATTAACCAGGGTCCATTCCCTATATAGTGACCTGCTATTAACCAGGGTCCATTCCCTATATAGTGACCTGCTATTAACCAGGGTCCATTCCCTATATAGTGACCTGATATTAACCAGGGTCCATTCCCTATATAGTGACCTGCTATTAACCAGGGCCCATTCCCTATATAGTGACCTGATATTAACCAGGGTCCATTCCCTATATAGTGACCTGATATTAACCAGGGTCCATTCCCTATATAGTGACCTGATATTAACCAGGGTACATTCCCTATATAGTGACCTGCTATTAACCAGGGTCCATTCCCTATATAGTGACCTGATATTAACCAGGGTCCATTCCCTATATAGTGACCTGCTATTAACCAGGGTCCATTCCCTATATAGTGACCTGCTATTAACCAGGGTCCATTCCCTATATAGTGACCTGCTATTAACCAGGGTCCATTCCCTATATAGTGACCTGATATTAACCAGGGTCCATTCCCTATATAGTGACCTGCTATTAACCAGGGTCCATTCCCTATATAGTGACCTGCTATTAACCAGGGTCCATTCCCTATATAGTGACCTGCTATTAACCAGGGTCCATTCCCTATATAGTGACCTGCTATTAACCAGGGTCCATTCCCTATATAGTGACCTGCTATTAACCAGGGTCCATTCCCTATATAGTGACCTGCTATTAACCAGGGTCCATTCCCTATATAGTGACCTGCTATTAACCAGGGTCCATTCCCTATATAGTGACCTGATATTAACCAGGGTACATTCCCTATATAGTGACCTGCTATTAACCAGGGTCCATTCCCTATATAGTGACCTGCTATTAACCAGGGTACATTCCCTATATAGTGACCTGCTATTAACCAGGGTCCATTCCCTATATAGTGACCTGCTATTAACCAGGGTCCATTCCCTATATAGTGACCTGATATTAACCAGGGTACATTCCCTATATAGTGACCTGATATTAACCAGGGTCCATTCCCTATATAGTGACCTGATATTAACCAGGGTACATTCCCTATATAGTGACCTGATATTAACCAGGGTCCATTCCCTATATAGTGACCTGCTATTAACCAGGGTCCATTCCCTATATAGTGACCTGCTATTAACCAGGGTCCATTCCCTATATAGTGACCTGCTATTAACCAGGGTCCATTCCCTATATAGTGACCTGCTATTAACCAGGGTCCATTCCCTATATAGTGACCTGCTATTAACCAGGGTCCATTCCCTATATAGTGACCTGCTATTAACCAGGGTCCATTCCCTATATAGTGACCTGCTATTAACCAGGGTCCATTCCCTATATAGTGACCTGATATTAACCAGGGTCCATTCCCTATATAGTGACCTGCTATTAACCAGGGTCCATTCCCTATATAGTGACCTGCTATTAACCAGGGTCCATTCCCTATATAGTGACCTGATATTAACCAGGGTCCATTCCCTATATAGTGACCTGCTATTAACCAGGGTCCATTCCCTATATAGTGACCTGTTATTAACCAGGGTACATTCCCTATATAGTGACCTGCTATTAACCAGGGTCCATTCCCTATATAGTGACCTGCTATTAACCAGGGTCCTTTCCCTATATAGTGACCTGATATTAACCAGGGTCCATTCCCTATATAGTGACCTGATATTAACCAGGGTCCATTCCCTATATAGTGACCTGATATTAACCAGGGTACATTCCCTATATAGTGACCTGATATTAACCAGGGTCCATTCCCTATATAGTGACCTGATATTAACCAGGGTACATTCCCTATATAGTGACCTGATATTAACCAGGGTCCATTCCCTATATAGTGACCTGCTATTAACCAGGGTACATTCCCTATATAGTGACCTGATCTTAACCAGGGTCCATTCCCTATATAGTGACCTGCTATTAACCAGGGTCCATTCCCTATATAGTGACCTGCTATTAACCAGGGTCCATTCCCTATATAGTGCACTACTTGGGGTGATTACGTAGATAGAAGTGACCCACCTCCACCTCGTCACAGTGGAAGAAGTGTATGTCAGGTCTGTGCTGTTCAGTGTCTTGACACACCAGCAGGAGGACAGATGGATATCTGGTCTGATTCAACACTGTCTGGCAGTGGTGGATCGTAGGCAGGGGGAAGTTCTCCAACTCTTCCTGTGAGGGAGGGAGGGAGGGAGGGAGGCGGGGAGGGAGGGAGGGAGGGAGGGAGGCAGGCAGGAGAGAAAGGTAGAGAGGTAGAGAGGGAGGCAGGAGAGAAAGGTAGAGAGGTAGAGAGGGAGGCAGGAGAGAAAGGTAGAGAGGTAGAGAGGGAGGCAGGAGAGAAAGGTAGAGAGGTAGAGAGGGAGGCAGGAGGGAGGTAGAGAGAAAGGTAGAGAGGTAGAGAGAAAGGTAGAGAGGTAGAGAGAAAGGTAGAGAGGTAGAGAGAAAGGTAGAGAGGGAGGCAGGGAGGGAGGGAGGGAGGGAGGGAGGGAGATTATTTCATATCAAATGTGTCAGTTCATCAGTAATCTCACCATAATGGCTAACACACACACACACACACACACACACACATATAAAAAAAACTGAGAGACTGAAGACTTGGATGGGCATAATCACAGCACTATATATACATCTTTCCCATCAGAGGTTTCTCTTTAGAGTCAACAGACTGTTGTATTTTACACCAGCAGGTTATTACAGGTGTGTCTTATTAAGAATAAGAATAACCTGAATACGTAATGTTAAATAAAATTCACTGGCAATGAATCAGAATCCCCTTTATTCGCTACATGTACCCGGACTTTGACTGTGTAAGTTGAAGTACCTGTGTATCAACGTCCAGTAGCCGTACAGCCTTGTCGTTGACCTGAAGCAGCATCTCCTGGGTCCAGATCTTGTCTTTAGAGTCCAGTAGCACCAGCTTCTTAATGGCATCGTCCACTGTAGCAATGGACTCCGTCTTGTCCATCATGAAGGTGGACAGGTGCTGGGGAGAGAGGGGGTGGGCTCATAACATAGAGGACTGTCGCTGTTTTATAAAAAGAAGATCAGGATTCAGTTTTAAATAAACCAGAAGAAGAAGACGACCAATAAGAAGATCAGGATTCAGTTTAAAATAAACCAGAAGAAGAAGACGACCAATAAGAAGATCAGGATTCAGTTTAAAATAAACCAGAAGAAGAACGCCAAGAGGAAGAAGTTTATCAGTTATCAGAACATAGGAACATGTCATCCTGGGTCTCAGATTAGCATGATGTAACCATGATGCTCAGTGTAATTTATCAAATACACTACCGAGTGAATAAGAGCGTCAGTCTATAAAGAAATGCTAAGCTCCAGCTGTGCTCTTTTTGTTAGGTATATAATATAGGTATATATATATGTTAGGTATATAATATAGGTATATATATATGTTAGGTATATAATATAGGTATATATATATGTTAGGTATATAATATAGGTATGTATATATGTTAGGTATATAATATAGGTATATATATATATGTTAGGTATATAATATAGGTATATATATATATATATTAGGTATATAATATAGGTATATATATATGTTAGGTATATAATATAGGTATATATATATGTTAGGTATATAATATAGGTATATATATATGTTAGGTATATAATATAGGTATATATATATATGTTAGGTATATAATATAGGTATATATATATATTAGGTATATAATATAGGTATGTAGGTATATATATATATTAGGTATATAATATAGGTATATATATATATGTTAGGTATATAATATAGGTATATATATATATATTAGGTATATAATATAGGTATGTAGGTATATATATATATATATTAGGTATAAAATATAGGTATATATATATGTTAGGTATATAATATAGGTATGTAGGTATATATATATATATATATATATATATGTTAGGTATATAATAGTAAATCATTGTGATCTCAACCCTGAGTTTGATACCTGCATTCAATCTGAACCTCTAGCTGAGGTGAGAGAGAGAACCTCTGGTGGTAACTTAACCATGGAGTGTGTGTGTGTGTGTGTGTGTGTGTGTGTGTGTGTGTGTGTGTGTGTGTGTGTGTGTGTGTGTGTGTGTGTGTGTGTGTGTGTGTGTGTGTGTGTGTGTGTGTGTGTGTGTGTGTGTGTGTGTGTGTGTGTGTGTGTGTGTGTGCGTGCGTGCGTGCGTGCGTGCGTGCGTGCGTGTGTGTGTGCGCGCGAGCACGCGGTGGCTAGTATAACTATAAGACATCTAAGATGTGTTAATAAGTTATATCCAGCTCAGGGCTCCAGTTATGCATTTGGTTTGCTAACTTGCTAAGTGGCAAGATGTCAAGATCAAGCTTCTTGGTTACAGCAGAGACGTTCAACCCCCTCCTGGATCAACATCCCTGTTGCCTAAACTGTTTTATGCACAATTTGTTGTGTTACAGCCTGAATTCTAAACGGTTTAAATATATTTTTTCCCTCGTCCATCTACACACAATACCCCATAATGACAGTGAAAACATGTTTTTAGACATTTTTACAAATGTATTGAAAATTAAATACAGAAATATCTTATTTTACATAAGTACTCACACCCCTGAGTCAATACTTTGTAGTAGTACCTTTGACAGTGATTACAGCTGGGAGTCTTTTTGGGGAAGTCTTTAAGAGCTTTCCACACCTGGATTGTGAAACATTTGCCCATTATTCTTTTCTAAATTCTTCAAGCTCTGTCAAATTGTTTTTTGATCATTGTTCGACAACCATTTACAAGTCTTGCCATAGCTTTTGAAGCAGATTTAAGCCAAAACTGTAACTCGGCCAATACGGAACATTAACTGTCTTCTTGGAAAGCAACTCCAGTGTAGATTTGGCCTTGTGTTTTAGGTTATTGTCCTGCTGAAAGGTGAATTCTCCCAGTGTCTGGTGAAAAGCAGACTGAACCAGGTTTTTCTATAGAATTTTGCCTGAGCTAAGTTCCATTCCGTTGCTTTTTATCCTGAAAAACTCCCCAGTCCTTAACGATTACAAGTGTAACAGTATAACTTTAAACCGTCCCCTCGCCCCGACAAGGGCAACACTACTTATAGGCTTCAGAGCAAGTGACGTAACTGATTGAAACGCTACTAGCGCGTACCCGCTAACTAGCTAGCCATTTGACATCCGTTACACAAGCATACCCATAACATGATGCAGCCACAACTATGCTTGAAAATATGGAGATAAGATATTGGATTGGATTGGCCCCAAACATAACACTTTGTATTCAGGACAAAAAGCGAATTTATTTGCCACATTTTTTAAAAGTAATACTTTAGTGCCTTGATGCAAACAGGATGCATGTTTTGGAATATTTGTATTATGTTCAGGATTCCTTCTTTTCACTCTGTCATTTAGATTAGTATTGTGGAGTAACTACAATGTTGTTGATCCATCCTCAGTTTTCTCCTATCACAGCCATTCAACTCTGTAACTGTTTTCAAGTCACCATTGGCCTCATGGTGAAATCAAATCAAATTGCATTTGTCACATGCGCCGAATACAACAGGCGTAGGTAGACCTTACAGTGACATGCTTACTTACAAGCCCTTAACCAAAAATGTAGTTTGTGTAAAAAAAAAAATATATGTTATTATACACAGCCGGAAATCACCAGCAGTACGACCAGGAATACAACTTTCCAGAATTGTATTCTTCGTTCGTACCCCCAAGGGCAATTGAACAGCCAGAGGCTGTTCCAAAACACTGCCAGCGGAGAAGCGGTATTCGGAGTGGACTTCTAGTCTGACTCAGGAGGCATGCACACCAGTATATTACTATCTAATGTTCAGTCTCTGGATAATAAAGTAGATGAGCTCAGGACGAGGATCTCCTTCCAGAGAGGCATCTCTTCTCCCTTCCTATAGGCAGAAGTTCAAACTCAACACTGCTTTGACCAATCGGAATCCATGCTTCAAGATTGTTTTGATCACGTGGACTGGGATATGTTCCGGGTAGCCTCTGAGAATAACATCGACAAATACACAGATACAGTGACGGAGTTCATCAGGAAGTGTTTAGGAGATGTTGTACCCACTGTGACTATTAAAACCTAACCAGAAACCGTGGATGGATGGCAGCATTTGAGCAAAACTGAAAGCGCGAACCACTGCATTTAACCATGGCAAGGTGACTGGGAATATGGCCGAATACAAACAGAGTAGTTATTCCCTCCGTAAGGCAATCAAACAGGCAAAACGTCAGTATAGAGACAAAGTGGAGTCGCAATTGAACGGCTCAGACACGTGACATATGTGGCAGGGTTGGAACCAAAAATCTCAAATTTGGAATCATCAGACCAAAGGACAGATTTCAACCGGTCTAATGTCCATTGCTCGTGTTTCTTGGCCCAAGCAAGTCTCTTCTTGTTATTGGTGTCCTTCAGTAGTGGTTTCTTTGCAGCAATTCGACCATGAAGGACTGATTCACGCAGTCTCCTCTGAACAGTTGATGTTGAGATGTGTCTGTTACTTGAACTTTATTTGTGCTGCAATCTGAGGCTGGTAACTCTAATGAACTTATCCTCTGCTGCAGAGGTAACTCTGGGTCTTCCTCTCCTGTGGCGGTCCTCATGAGAGCCAGTTTCATCATAGCGCTTGATGGTTTTTGCGACTGCACTTGAAGAACCTTTCAAAGTTCTTGGAATTTTCCGAATTGACTGACCTTCATGTCTTAAAGTATTAATGGACTGTTGTTTCTCTTTGTATATTTGAGCTGTTCTTGTCATAATATGGAATTGGTTGTTTACCAAATTGGGCTATCTTCTGTATACCACCCCTACCTTGTCACAACACAACTGATTGGCTCAAACGCATTAAGAAGGAAAGAAATTTCACAAATTAACTTTTAACAAGGCACACCTGTTAATTGAAATGCATTCCAGGTGACTACCTTCTGAAGCTGGTTGAGAGAATACCAAGAGTGTGCAAAGCTGTCATCAAAGCAAAGGGTGGCTACTTTGAAGAATATAAAATATAAAATATATTTTGATTTGTTCAAAACTTTTTTGGTTACTACATGATTCCATATGTGTTATTTCATAGTTTTGATGTCTTCACCATTATTCTACAATGTAGAAAATAGTAAAAAAAATAAAGAAAAACCCTTGAATGAGTAGGT
>NC_092094.1:530466-538657 GCF_045679555.1 Salvelinus alpinus
TGTCCGTGATGTGTACACCGAGGAACTTAAAACTTTCCACCTTCTCCACTACTGACCCGTCGATGTGGATAGGGGGGTGCTCCCTCTGCTGTTTCCTGAAGTCCACAATCATCTCCTTTGTTTTGTTGACGTTGAGTATGAGGTTATTTTCCTGACACCACACTCCGAGGGCCCTCACCTCCTCCCTGTAGGCCGTCTCGTCGTTGTTGGTGATCAAGCCTACCACTGTAGTGTCATCCGCAAACTTGATGATTGAGTTGGAGGCGTGCATGGCCACGCAGTCGTGGGTGAACAGGGAGTACAGGAGAGGGCTCAGAACGCACCCTTGTGGGGCCCCAGTGTTGAGGATCAGCGGGGTGGAGATGTTGTTACCTACCCTCACCACCTGGGGGCGGCCCGTCAGGAAGTACAGGACCCAGTTGCACAGGGCGGGGTCGAGACCCAGGGTCTCGAGCTTGATGACGAGTTTGGAGGGTACTATGGTGTTAAATGCTGAGCTGTAATCGATGAACAGCATTCTCACATGGGTATTCCTCTTGTCCAGATGGGTTAGGGCAGTGTGCAGTGTGGTTGCGATTGCGTCGTCTGTGGACCTATTGGGTCGGTAAGCAAATTGGAGTGGGTCTAGGGTGTCCGGTAGGGTGGAGGTGATATGGTCCTTGACTAGTCTCTCAAAGCACTTCATGATGACGGAAGTGAGTGCTACGGGGCGGTAGTCGTTTAGCTCAGTTACCTTAGCTTTCTTGGGAACAGGAACAATGGTGGCCCTCTTGAAGCATGTGGGAACAGCAGACTGGGATAAGGATTGATTGAATATGTCCGTAAACACACCAGCCAGCTGGTCTGCGCATGCTCTGAGGACGCGGCTGGGAATGCCGTCTGGGCCTGCAGCCTTGCGAGGGTTAACACGTTTAAATGTTTTACTCACCTCGGCTGCAGTGAAGGAGAGCCCGCAGGTTTTGGTAGGGGGCCGTGTCAGTGGCACTGTATTGTCCTCAAAGCGGGCAAAAAAGTTGTTTAGCCTGTCTGGGAGCAAGACATCCTGGTCCTCGACGGGGCTGGTTTTCTTTTTGTAATCCGTGATTGACTGTAGACCCTGCATATCTGAGCTGTACATTCAGTTGATCAACCCCATCATTCAAAACTATCTAATCTAACAAGATTAAAAACGATCTCGACAATCTATATAACTGGGACGCCAGGTAGCCTAGTGGTTAGAGCATTGGACTAGTAACCGAAAGCTTGCAAGATTGAATCCCCGAGCTGACAAGGTAAAAATCTGTCGTTCTGCCCCTGAACAAGGCAGTTAACCAACTGTTCTTAGGCCGCCATTGAAAATAAGAATTTGTTCTTAACTGACTTGCCTAGTTATATAAAGGTAAAAAATATATATTTATATAATATAGTAAATTAAATAAAGGTTCAATAGAAAAAATACAAATAAATTACTGCACCACTTAGTTCTGAAACAACTCTGGAAAATATAGATTTAATCAATAAGGACTGATTGAGGTAAAGATGAATGGAGTACAGAGAGATCTTTGATGAAAACCTTCTCCAGAACTCAGGTCCTCAGACTGAGGACCTGGACAACGTTGTCCTGGACAACAGGACAACGATCCTAAGCACACAGCCAAGACAAAGCAGGAGTGGCTTCGGGACAAGTCTCTGAATGTCCTTGAGTGGCCCAGCCAGAGCCCGGACTTGAACCCAATCGAACATCTCTAGAGAGACCTGTAAATCCTACTCTGTCTATTGAATGTCTGACGATGACCTAACTTCATAATAGTTAAATATATGGTATCAAATCAAATGTTATTTTGGTTACATACACATATTTAGCAGATGTTGTTGTGGGTGTAGAGAAATGCTTGTGTTCCTATCTCCAACAGTGCAGTAATATCTAACAATTCACAACAACATACACACATTTTACACATAATATATAAATATTAGGACAAGCAATGTTGGAGCGGCATTGACTAAAATACAGTAGAATAGAATACATATGAAATGAGTGAAGCAGTATGGAACTATTGTTAAAGTGACCAGTGATGTAGAAAGGGCAGCAGCCTCTAAGGAGCAGGGTTGAGTAACCGGGTGGAAGCCGGCTAGTGATGGCTATTTAACAGTCTGATGTCTCAGCCTCCAGTATTTATGCTGCAGTAGTTTATGTGTCGGGGGGCTAGGGTCAGTCTGTTATATCTGGAGTATTTCTCCTGTCTTATCCAGTGTCCGGTGTAAATTTAAGTATGCTCTCTCTAATTCTCCCTTTCTTTCTTTCTCTCTCTCGGGGGACCTGAGCCCTAGGACCATGCCTCAGGACGACCTGGCATGATGAATCCTTGCTGTCCCCAGTCCACCTGGTCGTGCTGCTGCTCCAGTTAAAACTGTTCTGCCTGCGGCTAAGGAACCCTGACCTGTTGACCGGACGTGCTACCTGTCCCAGACCTGCTGTTCTCAACTCTCTAGAGACCGCAGGGGCGGTAGAGATACTCTGAATGATCGGCTATGAAAGCCAACTGACATTTACTCCTGATGCGCTGACTTGTTGCACCCTCGACAACTACTGTGATTATTATTATTTGACCCTGCTGGTCATCTATGAACATTTGAACATCTTGGCCATGTTCTGTTATAATCTCCACCCGGCACAGCCAGAAGAGGACTGGCAACCCCTCATAGCCTGGTTCCTCTCTAGGTTACTTCCTAGGTTTTGGCCTTTCTAGGGAGTTTTTCCTAGCCACCGTGCTTCTACACCTGCATTGCTTGCTGTTTGGGGTTTTAGGCTGGGTTTCTGTACAGCACTTTGAGATATCAGCTGATGTAAGAAGGGCTACATAAATAAATGTGATTTGAATTGATGGCCTTGAGATAGCTGTTTTTCAGTCTCTCGGTCCCAGCTTTGATGCACCTGTACTGACCTCTCCTTCTGGATGATAGCAGGGTGAACAGTAGCAGGGTGTATCTAGCTTATCACTCTCCGTAAATATCCTAGGCTACAGTCACTATATATGTATCTAGCTTATCACTCTCCGTAAATATCCTAGGCTACAGTTATTATATATGTATCTAGCTCATCACTCTCCGTAAATATCCTAGGCTACAGTTATTATATACTGTATCTAGCTTATCATTCTCCGTAAATATCCTAGGCTACAGTTATTATATACTGTATCTAGCTTATCACTCTATGTAAATGTCATAGGTTAGTTACTATATACTGTATCTAGCCATTAGCCTAGATAACTACTGTATATTTGGTATATTTGGTATACCAGTTTTAGTCAATGCAGGTCCATAGAGCCCATAGGGCTGTGGTCAACGGTAGTGCACTATATAGGGAATAGGGCTCTGGTCAAAAGTAGGGCACTATATAGGGAATAAGGAGCCGTATGGGAAGCAGCCCTCTGTGAAAGCCGAGCCCCATCATGTATTATTGATGAGTGACATTTAAGCCAATCAATTCACAGCGCTGCCGCTGTTCTTTTGTCACGCCGTAGGAGGTGAAGAGCACAGCCGGGGACTATAGGCTAACAACCTCCGAGACCGCTATCACAACAGCCGGGGACTATAGGCTAACAACCTCCGAGACCGCTATCACAACAGCCGGGGACTATAGGCTAACAACCTCCGAGACCGCTATCACAACAGCCGGGGACTATAGGCTAACAACCTCCGAGACCGCTATCACAACAGCCGGGGACTATAGGCTAACAACCTCCGAGACCGCTATCACAACAGCCGGGGACTATAGGCTAACAACCTCCGAGACCGCTATCACAACAGCCGGGGACTATAGGCTAACAACCTCCGAGACCGCTATCACAACAGCCGGGGACTATAGGCTAACAACCTCCGAGACCGCTATCACAACAGCCGGGGACTATAGGCTAACAACCTCCGAGACCGCTATCACAACAGCCGGGGACTATAGGCTAACAACCTCCGAGACCGCTATCACAACAGCCGTGGACTATAGGCTAACAACCTCCGAGACCGCTATCACAACAGCCGGGGACTATAGGCTAACAACCTCCGAGACCGCTATCACAACAACATATTGGGTTACTATAGGCTAACAACCTCCGAGACCGCTATCACAACAGCCGGGGACTATAGGCTAACAACCTCCGAGACCGCTATCACAACAGCCGGGGACTATAGGCTAACAACCTCCGAGACCGCTATCACAACAGCCGGGGACTATAGGCTAACAACCTCCGAGACCGCTATCACAACAGCCGGGGACTATAGGCTAACAACCTCCGAGACCGCTATCACAACAGCCGGGGACTATAGGCTAACAACCTCCGAGATCGCTATCACAACAGCCGGGGACTATAGGCTAACAACCTCCGAGACCGCTATCACAACAGCCGTGGACTATAGGCTAACAACCTCCGAGACCGCTATCACAACAGCCGGGGACTATAGGCTAACAACCTCCGAGACCGCTATCACAACAACATATTGGGTTACTATAGGCTAACAACCTCCGAGACCGCTATCACAACAGCCGGGGACTATAGGCTAACAACCTCCGAGACCGCTATCACAACAACATATAGTGGAATGGGTTGAGAGCTTCAAGTTCCTCTGGTGTCCACATCACGAAGGACCTATCATGGTCCAAACACACCAACACAGTCATGATGAGGGCACAACAACGCCTCTTCAACCTTCAGGAGGCTGAAAAGATTCGGCATGGTCCCTCAGATCCTCAACAAGTTCTATAGTTGCACCATTGAGAGCATCTTGACTGGTTACATCATGTAGTGTTGTGTTGTCTCTCTTGTCGTGATGTGTGTTTTGATCTATATATTTTATTTTAATTTAATTTATTTTTTATCCCCCATCCCTGCAGGAGGTCTTTTGCCATTTGGTTGGCCGTTATTGTAAATAAGAATTTGTTCTTAACTGGCCTGCATAGTTAAATAAAGGTTAAATAAACTCCAGGAAGGACCTAAAAATTGACTCCAGTCACCCGTCATAAACTGTTCTCTCTGCTACCACACGGCAAGTGGTACCGGAGCACCAAGTCTGGGACCAAAAGGCTCCTTAACAGCTTCTACCCCCAAGCCATAAGACTGCTGAATAATTAGTAAAATGGCCACCGGACTATTGCATGACCCCCCCCCCCACCTTTGTTTTTACTCTGATGCTACTCACTGTTTATTATCTATGCATAATCACTTCACCCCTACCTACATGTACCAATGACCTCTAACCTGTACCCCCGCACACTGACTCGGTACTGGTAGCCTCCACATTGACTCTGTACCGGTACCCCCCTGTATATAACCTCCACATTGACTCTGTACCGGTACCCTCTGTATATAGCCTCCACATTGACTCTGTACCGGTACCCCCTGTATATAGCCTCCACATTGACTCGGTACCGGTACCCCCTGTATATAGCCTCCACATTGACTCGGTACCGGTACCCCCTGTATATAGCCTCGACACTGACTCGGTACCGGTACCCCCTGTATATAGCCTCCACACTGACTCTGTACCGGTACCCCCTGTATATAGCCTCCACACTGACTCGGTACCGGTACCCCCTGTATATAGCCTCCACATTGACTCTGTACCGGTACCCCCTGTATATAGCCTCCACATTGACTCTGTACCGGTACCCCCTGTATATAGCCTCCACACTGACTCGGTTCCGGTACCCCCTGTATATAGTCTCCACATTGACTTTGTACCGGTACGCCCTGTATATAGCCTCGTTATTACCTCAACTACCTGGTACCCCCGCACACTGACTCGGTACCGGTACCCCTTGTATATAGTCTCCACATTGACTCTGTACCGTAATACCTTGTATATAGCCTCCACATTGACTATGTACCGTAACACCTTGTATATAGCCTCCACATTGACTCTGTACCGTAATACCTTGTATACAGCCTCCACAATGACTCTGTACTGTAATACCTTGTATATAGCCTCGTTATTGTTATTTTATTATGTTACTATTTCCTTTTTTTGCAAATTTTTCTTACTTTTTAACTCTGCATTGTTGTGAAAGGGCTGGTAAGCAAGCATTTCACAGTAAAACCTGTTGTATTCGGCGCATGAATGATGACTGCTCCTAACCTCTTGACGCTAGGGGTCAGATTACTATTTTATTTTTTTAAATAACGTTCCCAAGGTAAACGGACTATTTCTCAGGTCCAGATCGTAGAATATGCATATAATTTACAGATTAGGATAGAAAACACTCCAAAGTTTCCAAAACGGTCAAAATATTGTGTGTGAGTATAACAAAACTGATTCGAAAACCTGAGGAAATCTAACCCGGAAGTGATTTTTTTTTTTTATCTGCTTCCTGGCCCGTCTTTCTTCCATTTAAAGGGGTATCAACCAGATTCCTTTTCCAATGGCTTCCTCAGGCTGTGACCAGGCTTTAGACATAGTTTCAGGTTTTTATTTTGAAAAATGAGCGAGATTTTTCAAAAGTAGTCAGGTGTCCTCTGATTAGTTCCTGCGCGCGAGAGGGGTAGCTCTCCATTTTCTTTCTCTCTTTTATTGAATAGGTTACGGTCCGGTTGAAATATTATCGATTATGTTTGTTAAAAACAACCTGTGGATTGATTATAAAAAACATTTGACATGTTTCTACGAACATTACGGATACTTTTTGGAATTTTCGTCGAACGGAACGAGGCTTTAGTTTTCTGAACATAACGCGCAACCCAAATGGCGTTTTTTTGTTATAAAAGTAATATTTATCGAACAAAAAGAACATTTGTTGTGTAACTGGGAGTCTCGTGGGTGCAAACATCCGAAGATTATCAAAGGTAAGCGATTAATTTTATTGCTTTTCTGACTTTCGTGACCATGCTAATTTGGGGCTAGCTGTTGTAGCATTGATTGATACACTCACAAAAGCTTGGATTGCTTTCGCTGCAAAGCATATTTTCAAAATCTGACACGATAGGTGGATTAACAACAAGCTAAGCTGTGTTTTGGTATATTTCACTTGTGATTGCATGATTATAAATATTGTTAGTAATATTTTGCACCCTGCAATTCAGCGGTTGTTTAGGAAAATGATCCCGCAGAGAAGTTAAACAAAAGACAGTGATACAGCACCTGAAACTATTCCTCAACGAGCACCGTCACTACCAAATTCTGACTGGAAAATTAGATTGTAGGCTACATTGGAAAGGACCTATAGGTGGCTGCTAGTGAAATATATTCTAAAACAGGTAATTTCTTACAGACGCGATTGAGAAGACAGGTCAATCGAAAGAGAAGACGGTCAATCGAAAGAGAAGACAGGTCAATCTAAAGAGAAGACAAGTCAATCTAAAGAGAAGACAAGTCAATCTAAAGAGAAGACAAGTCAATCTAAAGAGAAGACAGGTCAATCTAAAGAGAAGACAAGTCAATCTAAAGAGAAGACAGGTCAATCTAAAGAGAAGACAAGTCAATCTAAAGAGAAGACAAGTCAATCTAAAGAGAAGACAAGTCAATCTAAAGAGAAGACAGGTCAATCTAAAGAGAAGACAAGTCAATCTAAAGAGAAGACAGGTCAATCTAAAGAGAAGACAGGTCAATCTAAAGAGAAGACAAGTCAATCTAAAGAGAAGACAAGTCAATCTAAAGAGAAGACAAGTCAATATAAAGAGAAGACAAGTCAATCTAAAGAGAAGACGGTCAATCTAAAGAGAAGACGGTCAATCTAAAGAGAAGACAAGTCAATCTAAAGAGAAGACAGGTCAATCTAAAGAGAAGACAGGTCAATCTAAAGAGAAGACGGTCAATCTAAAGAGAAGACAAGTCAATCTAAAGAGAAGACAAGTCAATCTAAAGAGAAGACAAGTCAATCTAAAGAGAAGACAGGTCAATCTAAAGAGAAGACAGGTCAATCTAAAGAGAAGACGGTCAATCTAAAGAGAAGACAAGTCAATCTAAAGAGAAGACAAGTCAATCTAAAGAGAAGACAAGTCAATATAAAGAGAAGACAAGTCAATATAAAGAGAAGACGGTCAATCTAAAGAGAAGACGGTCAATCTAAAGAGAAGACGGTCAATCTAAAGAGAAGACAAGTCAATCTAAAGAGAAGACAAGTCAATCTAAAGAGAAGACAAGTCAATCTAAAGAGAAGACAAGTCAATCTAAAGAGAAGACGGTCAATCTAAAGAGAAGACAAGTCAATCTAAAGAGAAGACAA
>NC_092094.1:538757-621257 GCF_045679555.1 Salvelinus alpinus
GTCAATCTAAAGAGAAGACAAGTCAATCTAAAGAGAAGACAAGTCAATCTAAAGAGAAGACAAGTCAATCTAAAGAGAAGACAAGTCAATCTAAAGAGAAGACGGTCAATCTAAAGAGAAGACAAGTCAATCTAAATTGAAATATGAAATCCATTCAGAAATCCTAGATCAAACCACTTACATTAGCATATTCAACCGACATTAGCATATTCAACCCACATTAGCATATGTAACCTTCATTATCATATTCAACCTACATTAGCATATTCGCCATACATTAGCATATTCAACCTACATTCGCATATTCAATGCTTAATCGGAGCAGACTTTTGTTTTTCTACTGCAATTAAAAATGCTGTGATAAATCTTGATGATAACTATGGTTTAACACCAATGATGCAATTTATATGAACTTTGAACTGCACTGTTACAGAAGCACCTTTGTACTTTGTATAGTTTATTTAATGGTCTCCAGAATGATGTGCTCATGCTGGTGTTTAATGGCTGTTTTTAAGTGGTGAAACACAATCCACATTTCCACTCTGGGTGAACAATAAAGTGTTTCTCATTCTACTTCACATCACATGAGTGTGTTCAAAGAGTAAACCAGTAACCCACTGTCTTGGAGAGACTGTCCTGTCATCAAACAGTAAACCAGTTACCCACTGTCTTGGAGAGACTGTCCTGTCATCTAACAGTAAACCAGTTACCCATTGTCTTGGAGAGACTGTCCTGTCATCTAACAGTAAACCAGTTACCCACTGTCTTGGAGAGACTGTCCTGTCATCTAACAGTAAACCAGTAACCCACTGTCTTGGAGAGACTGTCCTGTAACCTAACAGTAAACCAGTAACCCACTGTCTTGGAGAGACTGTCCTGTCATCTAACAGTAAACCAGTTACCCACTGTCTTGGAGAGACTGTCATGTAATCTAACAGTAAACCAGTTACCCACTGTCTTGGAGAGACTGTCCTGTAACCTAACAGTAAACCATTAACCCACTGTCTTGGAGACACTGTCATGTCATCTAACAGTAAACCATTGTCTTGGAGAGACTGTCCTGTCATCTAACAGTAAACCAGTTACCCACTGTCTTGGAGAGACTGTCCTGTCATCTAACAGTAAACCATTGTCTTGGAGAGACTGTCCTGTCATCTAACAGTAAACCAGTTACCCACTGTCTTGGAGAGACTGTCCTGTCATCTAACAGTAAACCAGTTACCCACTGTCTTGGAGAGACTGTCCTGTCATCTAACAGTAAACCAGTAACCCATTGTCTTGGAGAGACTGTCCTGTCATCTAACAGTAAACCAGTTACCCATTGTCTTGGAGAGACTGTCCTGTCATCTAACAGTAACCCACTGTCTTGGAGAGACTGTCCTGTCATCTAACAGTAAACCACTGTCTTGGAGAGACTGTCCTGTCATCTAACAGTAAACCAGTTACCCACTGTCTTGGAGAGACTGTCCTGTCATCTAACAGTAAACCAGTAACCCACTGTCTTGGAGAGACTGTCCTGTCATCTAACAGTAAACCAGTTACCCACTGTCTTGGAGAGACTGTCCTGTCATCTAACAGTAAACCATTGTCTTGGAGATACTGTCCTGTCATCTAACAGTAAACCAGTAACCCATTGTCTTGGAGAGACTGTCCTGTCATCTAACAGTAAACCATTGTCTTGGAGAGACTGTCCTGTCATCTAACAGTAAACCAGTTACCCACTGTCTTGGAGAGACTGTCCTGTCATCTAACAGTAAACCAGTTACCCACTGTCTTGGAGAGACTGTCCTGTCATCTAACAGTAAACCA
This sequence comes from Salvelinus alpinus, assembly GCF_045679555.1. NCBI lineage: Eukaryota > Metazoa > Chordata > Actinopteri > Salmoniformes > Salmonidae > Salvelinus > Salvelinus alpinus. Next base: position 540,567 of record NC_092094.1, read on the forward strand.
TTGTCTTGGAGATACTGTCCTGTCATCTAACAGTAAACCAGTAACCCATTGTCTTGGAGAGACTGTCCTGTCATCTAACAGTAAACCATTGTCTTGGAGAGACTGTCCTGTCATCTAACAGTAAACCAGTTACCCACTGTCTTGGAGAGACTGTCCTGTCATCTAACAGTAAACCAGTTACCCACTGTCTTGGAGAGACTGTCCTGTCATCTAACAGTAAACCAGTTACCCACTGTCTTGGAGAGACTGTCCTGTCATCTAACAGTAAACCAGTTACCCACTGTCTTGGAGAGACTGTCCTGTCATCTAACAGTAAACCAGTTACCCATTGTCTTGGAGAGACTGTCCTGTCATCTAACAGTAAACCATTGTCTTGGAGAGACTGTCCTGTCATCTAACAGTAAACCAGTTACCCACTGTCTTGGAGAGACTGTCCTGTCATCTAACAGTAAACCAGTTACCCATTGTCTTGGAGAGACTGTCCTGTCATCTAACAGTAAACCAGTAACCCATTGTCTAGGAGAGACTGTCCTGTAACCTAACAGTAAACCAGTTACCCACTGTCTTGGAGAGACTGTCCTGTCATCTAACAGTAAACCAGTTACCCATTGTCTTGGAGAGACTGTCCTGTCATCTAACAGTAAACCAGTTACCCATTGTCTTGGAGAGACTGTCCTGTCATCTAACAGTAAACCAGTAACCCATTGTCTTGGAGAGACTGTCCTGTCATCTAACAGTAAACCAGTTACCCATTGTCTTGGAGAAACTGTCCTGTCATCTAACAGTAAACCAGTAACCCACTGTCTTGGAGACACTGTCATGTCATCTAACAGTAAACCATTGTCTTGGAGAGACTGTCCTGTCATCTAACAGTAAACCAGTTACCCACTGTCTTGGAGAGACTGTCCTGTCATCTAACAGTAAACCAGTTACCCACTGTCTTGGAGAGACTGTCCTGTCATCTAACAGTAAACCAGTTACCCACTGTCTTGGAGAGACTGTCCTGTCATCTAACAGTAAACCATTGTCTTGGAGAGACTGTCCTGTCATCTAACAGTAAACCAGTTACCCACTGTCTTGGAGAGACTGTCCTGTCATCTAACAGTAAACCAGTTACCCACTGTCTTGGACTGACTGTCCTGTAACCTGTCACCTAATTGGGTGTCATCTGGAACCCATCCCTATATTCCCGCCTCCTGCCTGCAGCACCACAGGACACCCTTCGGCTACTGAAGGGTCCATGCAGATTCTGCCACCTCACCTTCAGAAGGATTCACACCATATGGCCAAGCTGCAAAGACAAAAATTGGCTGTTCCGTAAAAAAATGTATGAAAACACAAATTAGCTTTTTGGTTTTCATTTAAGGTTGGGGTTAGGCAGAAGGTTAGCAGTATGGTTAAGGTTAAGGTTAGGCAGAAGGTTACCAGTGTGGTTAGGGTTAGGCAGAAGGTTAGCAGTGTGGTTAGGGTTAGGCAGAAGGTTAGCAGTGTGGTTAGGGTTAGGCAGGAGGTTAGCAGTGTGGTTAGGGTTAGGGTTAGGCAGAAGGTTAGCAGTGTGGTTAGGGTTAGGCAGAAGGTTAGCAGTGTGGTTAGGGTTAGGCAGAAGGTTAGCAGTGTGGTTAAGGTTAGGCAGAAGGTTAGCAGTGTGGTTAGGGTTGGGGTTAGGCAGAAGGTTAGCAGTGTGGTTAAGGTTAGGCAGAAGGTTAGCAGTGTGGTTAGGGTTAGGCAGAAGGTTAGCAGTGTGGTTAGGGTTAGGGTTAGGCAGAAGGTTAGCAGTGTGGTTAAGGTTAGGCAGAAGGTTAGCAGTGTGGTTAAGGTTAGGCAGAAGGTTAGCAGTGTGGTTAGGGTTGGGGTTAGGCAGAAGGTTAGCAGTGTGGTTAAGGTTAGGCAGAAGGTTAGCAGTGTGGTTAAGGTTAGGGTTAGGCAGAAGGTTAGCAGTGTGGTTAAGGTTGGGGTTAGGCAGAAGGTTAGCAGTGTGGTTAAGGTTGGGGTTAGGCAGAAGGTTAGCAGTGTGGTTAGGGTTAGGGTTAGGCAGAAGGTTAGCAGTGTGGTTAAGGTTGGGTTTAGGCAGAAGGTTAGCAGTGTGGTTAGGGTTAGGCAGAAGGTTAGCAGTGTGGTTAAGGTTAGGCAGAAGGTTAGCAGTGTGGTTAAGGTTAGGCAGAAGGTTAGCAGTGTGGTTAAGGTTAGGGTTAGGCAGAAGGTTAGCAGTGTGGTTAAGGTTAGGGTCAGGCAGAAGGTTAGCAGTGTGGTTAAGGTTAGGGTCAGGCAGAAGGTTAGCAGTGTGGTTAGGGTTAGGCAGAAGGTTAGCAGTGTGGTTAGGGTTGGGGTCAGGCAGAAAGTTAGCAGTGTGGTTAGGGTTAGGCAGAAGGTTAGCAGTGTGGTTAAGGTTAGGCAGAAGGTTAGCAGTGTGGTTAGGGTTAGGCAGAAGGTTAGCAGTGTGGCTAAGGTTAGGGTTAGGCAGAAGGTTAGCAGTGTGGTTAAGGTTAGGGTCAGGCAGAAGGTTAGCAGTGTGGTTAAGGTTAGGGTCAGGCAGAAGGTTAGCAGTGTGGTTAAGGTTAGGGTTAGGCAGAAGGTTAGCAGTGTGGTTAGGGTTAGGCAGAAGGTTAGCAGTGTGGTTATGGTTAGGGTTAGACAGAAGGTTAGCAGTGTGGTTAAGGTTAGGCAGAAGGTTAGCAGTGTGGTTAGGGTTAGGGTTAGGCAGAAGGTTAGCAGTGTGGTTAAGGTTAGGGTCAGGCAGAAGGTTAGCAGTGTGGTTAAGGTTAGGCAGAAGGTTAGCAGTGTGGTTAAGGTTAGGCAGAAGGTTAGCAGTGTGGTTAAGGTTAGGCAGAAGGTTAGCAGTGTGGTTAGGGTCAGGCAGAAGGTTAGCAGTGTGGTTAAGGTTAGGGTTAGGCAGAAGGTTAGCAGTGTGGTTAAGGTTAGGGTTCAACAGAAGGTTAGCAGTGTGGTTAAGGTTAGGGTCAGGCAGAAGGTTAGCAGTGTGGTTAAGGTTAGGCAGAAGGTTAGCAGTGTGGTTAAGGTCAGGCAGAAGGTTAGCAGTGTGGTTAGGGTTGGGGTTAGGCAGAAGGTTAGCAGTGTGGTTAGGGTTAGGGTTAGGGAGAAGGTTAGCAGTGTGGTTAAGGTTAGGGTTAGGGAGAAGGTTAGCAGTGTGGTTAAGGTTAGGGTTAGGCAGAAGGTTAGCAGTGTGGTTAAGGTTAGGGTTAGGGAGAAGGTTAGCAGTGTGGTTAAGGTTAGGGTTAGGCAGAAGGTTAGCAGTGTGGTTGGGGTTAGGCAGAAGGTTAGCAGTGTGGTTAGGGTTAGGGTTAGGGAGAAGGTTAGCAGTGTGGTTAAGGTTAGGGTTAGGCAGAAGGTTAGCAGTGTGGTTAGGGTTAGGCAGAAGGTTAGCAGTGTGGTTAAGGTTAGGCAGAAGGTTAGCAGTGTGGTTAAGGTCAGGCAGAAGGTTAGCAGTGTGGTTAAGGTCAGGCAGAAGGTTAGCAGTGTGGTTAAGGTTAGGCAGAAGGTTAGCAGTGTGGTTAAGGTTAGGCAGAAGGTTAGCAGTGTGGTTAAGGTTAGGCAGAAGGTTAGCAGTGTGGTTAAGGTTAGGCAGAAGGTTAGCAGTGTGGTTAAGGTTAGGCAGAAGGTTAGCAGTGTGGTTGGGGTTAGGGTCAGGCAGAAGGTTAGCAGTGTGGTTAAGGTTAGGGTCAGGCAGAAGGTTAGCAGTGTGGCTAAGGTTAGGCAGAAGGTTAGCAGTGTGGTTAGGGTTAGGGTTAGGCAGAAGGTTAGCAGTGTGGTTAAGGTTAAGGTCAGGCAGAAGGTTAGCAGTGTGGTTAGGGTTAGGCAGAAGGTTAGCAGTGTGGTTAGGGTTAGGCAGAAGGTTAGCAGTGTGGTTAGGGTTAGGCAGAAGGTTAGCAGTGTGGTTAGGGTTGGGGTCAGGCAGAAGGTTAGCAGTGTGGCTAAGGTTAGGCAGAAGGTTAGCAGTGTGGTTAGGGTTAGGCAGAAGGTTAGCAGTGTGGCTAAGGTTAGGCAGAAGGTTAGCAGTGTGGTTAAGGTTGGGGTCGGGCAGAAGGTTAGCAGTGTGGTTAGGGTTAGGCAGAAGGTTAGCAGTGTGGTTAAGGTTAGGGTTAGGCAGAAGGTTAGCAGTGTGGTTAGGGTTAGGCAGAAGGTTAGCAGTGTGGTTAGGGTTAGGCAGAAGGTTAGCAGTGTGGTTAGGGTTAGGCAGAAGGTTAGCAGTGTGGTTAGGGTTAGGCAGAAGGTTAGCAGTGTGGTTAAGGTTAGGGTTAGGCAGAAGGTTAGCAGTGTGGTTAAGGTTAGGGTTAGGCAGAAGGTTAGCAGTGTGGTTAGGGTTAGGCAGAAGGTTAGCAGTGTGGTTAGGGTTAGGCAGAAGGTTAGCAGTGTGGTTAGGGTTAGGCAGAAGGTTAGCAGTGTGGTTAGGGTTAGGCAGAAGGTTAGCAGTGTGGTTAGGGTCAGGCAGAAGGTTAGCAGTGTGGTTAGGGTTAGGCAGAAGGTTAGCAGTGTGGTTAAGGTTAGGGTTAGGCAGAGGGTTAGCAGTGTGGTTAGGGTTGGGGTCAGGCAGAAGGTTAGCAGTGTGGTTAGGGTTGGGGTCAGGCAGAAGGTTAGCAGTGTGGTTAAGGTTAGGCAGAAGGTTAGCAGTGTGGTTAGGGTTAGGCAGAAGGTTAGCAGTGTGGTTAAGGTTAGGGTTAGGCAGAAGGTTAGCAGTGTGGTTAGGGTTGGGGTCAGGCAGAAGGTTAGCAGTGTGGTTAGGGTTGGGGTCAGGCAGAAGGTTAGCAGTGTGGTTAGGGTTAGGCAGAAGGTTAGCAGTGTGGTTAGGGTTAGGCAGAGGGTTAGCAGTGTGGTTAGGGTTAGGGTTAGGCAGAAGGTTAGCAGTGTGGTTAAGGTTAGGGTTAGGCAGAAGGTTAGCAGTGTGGTTAAGGTTAGGCAGAAGGTTAGCAGTGTGGTTAGGGTTAGGCAGAAGGTTAGCAGTGTGGTTAGGGTTAGGCAGAGGGTTAGCAGTGTGGTTAGGGTTAGGGTTAGGCAGAAGGTTAGCAGTGTGGTTACGGTTAGGGTTAGGCAGAAGGTTAGCAGTGTGGTTAAGGTTAAGGTTAGGCAGAAGGTTAGCAGTGTGGTTAGGGTTAGGCAGAAGGTTAGCAGTGTGGTTAGGGTTAGGCAGAAGATTAGCAGTGTGGTTAAGGTTAAGGTTAGGCAGAAGGTTAGCAGTGTGGTTAGGGTTAGGCAGAAGGTTAGCAGTGTGGTTAAGGTTAGGGTTAGGCAGAAGGTTAGCAGTGTGGTTAGGGTTAGGCAGAAGGTTAGCAGTGTGGTTAAGGTTGGGGTTAGGCAGAAGGTTAGCAGTGTGGTTAGGGTTAGGCAGAAGGTTAGCAGTGTGGTTAAGGTTAGGGTTAGGCAGAAGGTTAGCAGTGTGGTTAAGGTTAGGCAGAAGGTTAGCAGTGTGGTTAAGGTTAGGCAGAAGGTTAGCAGTGTGGTTAAGGTTAGGCAGAAGGTTAGCAGTGTGGTTAAGGTTAGGGTTGAATCAGATTTTAACAAAATAATTTGTAGAACTTCCGGATTTGCAGCTTGGACCAGATAGTGGTAACTGAAACATAGCCCTATCAACGCTTCCATCTCTCAGGCTGATTTCCCTTCAACGCTGACTAGTAGTGCGTCCCCAATGGCAGCCTCTAAAGAAGGACAAAATAAATGCACTATATAGGGTGCCATTTCAGATCCACCACAAACACAGCCGTATCAAATCTGATTTCCAGCCCACTGGGCTCACACTGGTTGAATCGACGTCGTTTCCACGTCATTTCAATGAAATCACGTTGAACCAACGTGGAATAGACGTTGCATTGACATCTGTGCCCAGTGGGATGCTATAACATGAGCCTGTATTCAGAGTAGGAGTGCTGATCTGAGGATCAGTTTCGTCTTTTAGATCAGAATGAATAGCATGATATGGACATGGGGGTAGGGGCTGGTCCTAAGCCTGTATTCAGAGTAGGAGTGCTGATCTGAGGATCAGTTTAGTCTTTTAGATCAGAATGAATAGCATGATATGGACATGGGGGTAGGGGCTGGTCCTAAGCCTGTATTCAGAGTAGGAGTGCTGATCTGAGGATCAGTTTCGTCTTTTAGATCAGAATGAATAGCATGATATGGACATGGGGGTAGGGGCTGGTCCTAAGCCTGTATTCAGAGTAGGAGTGCTGATCTGAGGATCAGTTTAGTCTTTTAGATCAGAATGAATAGCATGATATGGACATGGGGGTAGGGGCTGGTCCTAAGTCAGCACTCCTCCTCTGAGATGACCCCTTAGCGTTTACTACAACAGACTCTAATGAGTCAGTCAGCAGTCAGACGACTAAATGTTTAAAACCTGTTACAAACAATCAATGAGAAAAAGCTATCGGTCATTGAAACAAAAACACCATATCAATTGAACACGCAACATAACATAAAAGAAACAGGAAGACAAAACCTAGACATACTAACGTTGGAAGACAGACAGAACTACAAACCCGAAGATTACCCTTTTTGAAACACTGGGGGAGAGAAACTGGGAGAGAGAAACTGGGAGAGAGAGAAACTGGGAGAGAGAGAAACTGGGAGAGAGAGAAACTGGGAGAGAGAGAAACTGGGAGAGAGAGAAACTGGGAGAGAGAGAAACTGGGAGAGAGAGACTGGGAGAGAGAGAAACTGGGAGAGAAAAACTGGGAGAGAGAGAAACTGGGAGAGAGAGAAACTGGGAGAGAGAGAAACTGGGAGAGAGAGAAACTGGGAGAGAGAGAAACTGGGAGAGAGAGAAACTGGGAGAGAGAGACTGGGAGAGAGAAAAACTGGGAGAGAAAAAACTGGGAGAGAGAAAAACTGGGAGAGAGAAAAACTGGGGGAGAGAGAGAGACTGGGAGAGAGAGAGACTGGGAGAGAGAGAGACTGGGAGAGAGAGAAACTGGGAGAGAGAGAAACTGGGAGAGAGAGAATCTGGGAGAGAGAGAATCTGGGAGAGAGAAACTGGGAGAGAGAGACTGGGAGAGAGAGAAACTGGGAGAGAGAGAAACTGGGAGAGAGAGAAACTGGGAGAGGGAGAAACTGGGAGAGAGAGAAACTGGGAGAGAGAGAAACTGGGAGAGAGAGAAACTGGGAGAGAGAAAAACTGGGAGAGAGAGAAACTGGGAGAGAGAAAAACTGGGAGAGAGAGAGACTGGGAGAGAGAGAGACTGGGAGAGAGAGAGACTGGGAGAGAGAGAGACTGGGAGAGAGAGAAACTGGGAGAGAGAGAATCTGGGAGAGAGAGAATCTGGGAGAGAGAAAAACTGGGAGAGAGAGGAACTGGGAGAGAGAGGAACTGGGAGACCTTCGAATCAGGAACGACAGAAGTGCAGCAAGTGAAAGAGGGAAAGTTAAACTTCTTCATCGGGGAATCCGATCCTGCCTGAGCCCAGAGATATCCTACAGTTACCTGAGAAAGACATGCCCTCCTTTCCAAAAAACGGTCAACGTGGAGATATTTCGGTCGGTGTCGTCCGAAGCCCAAGGCAGAGAGATCCTAATGGTTTAGCCCCTCTCTCTACCTCTCCATCCCTCCTTCCTTCTATCCTTCCTCCATCCCGATTAGGCAGATAACAGGGGAGGTGGGAGGAGGGCCGGGGAGGGTTTTGCATGTGGGATATAAGCACATGCCTCTTCCTCTTCACTTCCACTCTATAGATTCAACGTGTCTCTATGGATTCAATAAACAGCTTTGACCATATCACAATATATTAAACTAACATACCCTGTATTAAAATATACTGAACAGAGAGAGAGAGACAGAGAGAGACAGAGACATAGACACACAGAGAGACAGAGACATAGACACACAGAGAGACAGAGACAGAGAGACAGAGAGAGAGAGACACAGAGAGACAGAGAGAGAGAGACACAGAGAGAGAGAGAGAGAAAGAGACACAGAGAGAGAGAGAGAGAAAGAGACACAGAGACACAGAGACACAGAGAGAGAGACACAGAGAGAGAGACACAGAGAGAGAGAGAGAGAGACACAGAGAGAGAGACACAGAGAGAGAGAGAGAGAGACACAGAGAGAGAGAGAGAGAGAGAGAGAGAGAGAGAGAGAGCGAGAGAGAGAGAGAGAGAGAGAGAGAGAGAGAGAGAGAGAGAGAGAGAGAGAGAGAGAGAGAGAGAGAGAGAGAGAGAGAGAGAGAGAGAGAGAGAGAGAGAGAGAGAGAGAGAGAGAGAGAGAGAGAGAGAGAGAGAGAGAGAGAAGCAATTAGTAGCCAAAAAATACAATCTCTCCTGGACAACTTTTTAGCCTTAACATTCTCCTTCAGCAATGAAGGTGTGAATTTGGCCGTTAGGAACATAAACTTTATATTTGACAAATTAGCCTCCTTGGCTAATCTAAAGAAGCATAAGAGCAAACCAAAAATAACAGATAATGAAAAATGGTTTGATAATGATTGCAAAAATCTAAGAAAGTCATTGAGAAATATATCTAATCAAAAACACAGAGAACCAGACAACAAAAATATACGCCTTCAATATGGGGAAACACTGAAGCAATACAAACGCACCCTAAGAACAAAAAAGGAACAGCACATTAGAAATCAGCTGGATGGAATTGAGGAATCCATAGAATCAAACCACTTCTGGGAGAATTGGAATAAATTAAACAAACCTCATCATGAGGAGTTGGCTATCCAAAATGGGGATATGTGGAGAAATCACTTTGCAAACCTCTACAGCAATATAACAAAGAGCCCAGAACAAAAAGATATACAAGATAAATTACAAATCCTTGAATTAGCAGTCAAAGACTATCAGAATCCTGTGGATACCCAAATTACAGAAGAAGAATTATTGGAAAAAATATGCAATCTCCAACCCAAAAAGGCCTGTGGTGCTGATGGGATTTTAAATGAAATGATCAAATATACAGACCACAAATTCAAATTGGCTATACTCAAACTCTTCAACATTATCCTCACTGCAGGTATTTTCCCCGATATTTGGAACCAGGGATTGATCACACCAATCTATAAAAATGGAGACAAATTTGACCCAAATAATTACAGAGGAATATGCGTTAACAGCAACTTGGGGAAAATTCTCTGCAGTATTATAAATAGCAGACTACATCATTTCCTTGACGAACACAACGTCCTGAGCAGAAGCCAGATTGGATTTCTAAACAATTATCGTACAACAGACCACATTTACACCCTCCACACTCTAATTGATAAACAAGTTAACCAAAACAAAGGCAAAATCTACTCGTGTTTTGTAGATTTCAAGAAAGCATTTGATTCAATTTGGCACGAAGGTCTTTTTTATAAACTAATAGAAAGTGGTATTGGAGGGAAAACATATGATTTTATTAAATCAATGTACACTAAAAACAAATGTGCGGTTAAAATTGGCAACAAGCAAACAGACTTCTTCTCTCAGGGGCGGGGAGTGAAACAGGGCTGCCCAATAAGTCCAACATTATTTAACATCTACATTAATGAATTGGCAAAAACATTAGAAGAATCGGCAGCACCTGGTATCACCCTACACAACACTGAAATCAAGTGTCTGCTGTACGCAGATGACCTGGTGCTGCTGTCTCCCACTAAAGAGGGGTTACAGCAACACCTAGATCATCTTCACAGGTTCTGTCAGACTTGGGCTCTGACCGTTAACCTAAAAAAAACAAATATAATGATATTCCAAAAAAGGTCCGGAAATAAGGATGACAAATATAAATTCTATTTGGACACAGTTCTATTAGAACACACCAAAAACTACACATATCTAGGACTAAATATCAGCAACACAGGTAGCTTTCACATGGCTGTGAATGAGCTGAGAGACAAAGCAAGAAGAGCATTCTATGCCATTAAAAGGAACATCAAAATTGAAATTCCAATTAGAATCTGGCTCAAAATTTTTCAATCAGTTATAGAACCAATTGCTCTATATGGCAGTGAAGTATGGGGTCCGCTGTCTAATAATGAATTTACTAAATGGGACAAACATCCAATTGAAGTATTGCATGCAGAGTTTTGCAAGACTGTATTGCAAGTACAAAGAAAAACTCCAAATAACGCATGTAGGGCAGAATTGGGCCAATATCCCCTCCTCATTCGAATAGAAAAAAGAGCCATCAAATTTTACAACCATCTAAAAACAAGTGACCCTAAAACATTCCATCACACAGCTCTACAATGTCAAGAGATGAAACCAGAGAAGAGTCCCCTCAGCCAGCTGGTTCTGAGGCTCAGTTCACCAACCCAAACCAACCCCATAGAGCCTCGGGACAGCCCTCAGAAAATCTGGCCCAACCAAATCATCACAAAACAAAAAGAAAAATATATAACCTATTGGAAAGACACCACAAAAAATCAAAGTAAACTTCAATGCTATTTGGCTCTAAACAGACAGTACATGGTGGCAGACTATCTGACCACTGTGACTGATAGAAAACTGAGGAAAACATTGACTAGGTACAGACTCAGTGAGCACAGTCTGGCTATAGAGACCGGTCGTCACAGACAAACCTGGCTGCCCAGGGAGGACAGGCTGTGCTCACTCTGCTCCAGGGGAGAGGTAGAGACAGAAGTGCATTTCCTACTACACTGTGACAAATACTCAGACCTAAGAGCATATTTCTTTCCCAAAATTATAATTCAATACAAAGAATTTGAAACTATAAAAGATGAAGAAAAATTCAAATATTTATTGGGTGAAAAGCCAAAATGTGCAGTTTTGGCAGCCAAATATGTGTCCTCCTGCCACAGCCTGAGGGGCAGCCAGTGAAAAATGCAAAGTAATGTTGATAATATTTCCCATTTAGCTTAGTTTTGTTTTGTCTTTCGTACCAGGTCATGTGTCTTCTCAGTCATGTTGACACTGGTCTACTACTGTTGCTTTAATGTATTGTTGTTCTGATTAATATTGTTGTTGTAGCTGTTATTAATGGTAATCCCATGTCCACTACTACTATTATTATTGCTGTTAATCCCACCATTTATTTATATAGAAATATATATATATTTTGTGTATATATACACATATATATTTTATTTAAATTTTTCGATATGTATACTTTGACAATGTAAGTAATAATAACTTGCCATGTCAATAAAGTCAATTGAATTGAAAGAGAGAGAGAGAGAGAGAGAGAGAGAGAGAGAGAGAGAGAGAGAGAGAGAGAGAGAGAGAGAGAGAGAGAGAGAGAGAGAGAGAGAGAGAGAGAGAGAGAGAGAGAGAGAGAGAGAGAGAGAGAGAGAGAGAGAGAGAGAGAGAGAGAGAGAAAGAGACAGAAAACATTGTATAGGACCATTCTGTAGAGAAAAGATACCACTAACAGTGGCCATCTGCTACATGATCTCACTCACCATCTAACGAGCCAACCAAACGGTTGAAAATAGCCTCACTATACCGCCACAGGTTCCACTGAAAACCTTTAATCTCTCTTCATCAACAGTTCCATCACACAAAGGACACTATCACCGAAAAGAATAGGTGAAATTCCCACTAGGGATGGGGGAACATGTCCCCCAAAATAACATTTTTTTTTTATTTAAGCATTGGCAAACTGTGTAGAATTGCAGGAAATTACTTTAAAAAGGCCAAATGTTTTCATAGCATCATGGCAAAATGTGACAAATAGCATGAGGGGGCCTGTCTTTTCAGCCCCCCCTTAAATACGATTGGCTGCCCTTGGTGTGGTGCCTCCCTATTCTCATTGGGTCAGAGCGCTGACAACTGGCTCATATTGAAGAGGAAAATACGGTGTGTTTGTTTCCATTGGCTGAAAAACAAAAACAGTAGCAGCAGCATATTTAAAGTCTATGTGTGTGTGTGTGTATCAGGTCGTGTGTGTTTGTGTGTGTGTGTGTGTGTGTGTGTATGTTAGTCAGCCAACGAAGTCAGCGCAAAACAATGAAGACAATGAAAAACATAAAGGGTGTAAATTAGCTACATTACCGAAGGTTTTGCTGAAAGTTAATCTTGCATCTTATCGGAAAACAGTTGTATTGTATTCTGCATGGTCTTTCTATTATTATTATAATTATTATAATTATTATTATAATTATTATTATAATAATAATTATTATTGTTATTTTTATTATTAGTATTATTATAATTTGTATTATTATAATTTTATATTATTAGTATTATTATAATTTTTATTTGTATTATTATTATTTTATTTGTATTATTATTATTTTATATTATTAGTATTATTATTATTATTTTTATTATTATTATTATTATTATTGTAAATGTTGTATTGTATCTCTGCATTGTTGGGAAGGGCCCGTAAGTCAGTTTTTCACTGTTAGTCGACACCTGTTGTTTACAAATCATGTGACAATTAAAAAACGATTTGATTTGGAACCAATGGGAATAGTTTCAAAACTAAAAACCCCACCCACCTGAGGCAGGCTGACGCAAACTATCACAGTATCTGAAAGATTTCAAATAGTATTGGAACCCAGGTCTGGAAGGTGGTTGGGGACCAGTGAGCTCATGACTAAGGCAGGCTGGGAAGGGAAGGGGTGTGGCAGGGACAGACAGAGAAACAGACAGGGATAGACCAACACACACACACACAAGGGCGCAAACGTGCATACAGATACGCACACACACACACCTCTCTTTCTTTTATACACCTGGCTAGAAGACATGGCTGTGATTCCCGCACTGTTCCTTCCAACCACCGTCTAATAACAGACACACCCAGCATTGAGCCCTGAGCATTGACAACTGCCTGCTAATGGAGCAGTTAGTGTATATCGGTACAGAGTCAATGTGGAGGCTATATACATGGGGTACCGGTACAGAGTCAATGTGGAGACTATATACAGGGGGGTACCGGTACAGAGTCAATGTGGGGCCTATATACAGGGGGTACCGGCACAGAGTCAATGTGGAGGCTATATACAGGGTGTACCGGTACAGAGTCAATGTGGAGGCTATATACAGGGGGTACCGGTACAGAGTCAATGTGGAGGCTATATACAGGGGGTACCGGTACAGAGTCAATGTGGAGGCTATATACAGGGTGTACCGGTACAGAGTCAATGTGGAGGTTATATACAGGGGGGTACCGGTACAGAGTCAATGTGGAAGCTATATACAGGGGGTACCGGTACAGAGTCAATGTGGAGGCTATATACAGGGGGTACCGGTACAGAGTCAATGTGGAGGCTATATACAGGGTGTACCGGTACAGAGTCAATTTGGAGGCTATATACAGGGGGGGTACCAGTACAGAGTCAATGTGGAGGCTATATACAGGGAGTTACGGTACAGAGTCAATGTGGAGACTATATACAGGTGGTACCGGTACAGAGTCAATGTGGAGACTATATACAGGGGTTACCGGTACAGAGTCAATGTGGAGGCTATATACAGGGTGTTACGGTACAGAGTCAATGTGGAGGCTATATACAGGGAGTTACGGTACAGAGTCAATGTGGAGACTATATACAGGGTGTACCGGTACAGAGTCAATGTGCGGGGGTACAGGTTAGTTTCTATAGCATATAATCACATCAATGAATCGGTTATAACAAACTCCAACACCGTAACCTGTGACAGCAAAATGGATAAATGGATGAATAAACTCGAAACGGGGGAATGTTTACTGGTTGCTCAGACGGGAAAGGGGAAGTCCGTAACTAGTTGTGGATAAAACTGTAGACCAAGAGACCAGAGCTCTGCGTTTGCATTATGTAACAGATCCTGTTAGAATACAGTCCCTTTTCCCCCTGGACCATTTGGAACAGCGAATATAAATAAATTATAAGCACTTTTTTTTGTAAAGCATTGATTACACCAAAAGACAAACAAACAAAAAAAGTCACATGCAACCGTGAATGTTGCTGGTTTATTTATTGTTTATGAAAATTATTCGAGGCTCCCTTTGTTATTTCCTATTTAAAACTAAAATACTTAATTGCATTTCAAATCATGAATGACTGGTATGCCGTGTGATGACATGAATGAATGATTGATTAATGCAGTAGCCTACTGTATATATTGAAATATAGGCCTAAGTTACTGTATTAATAAGAGAAGCTACACAGGAAGCACTCTTAGGCCTACAGCTGGATGCTTGTTCATTACAGCAAAGTTATAAACAGACAGATTTGTGAAATTGTTTAATCCGACATGTTGTGTTTGTTGGTGCTCAGGCTATTAAACAAACACAGGCAACAAGACGGATCTGTCGTATTTCTGTAGATATACAGAAATATATTTAAATATTTATATATATTTATAATGTATATTTTATATATTTATCATTTATATATTTATAATATATTTGTATACAGAGCAGTCAGAAAGTATTCATACACTTGGACACATTTTATTACGTTAAAACCTTATTCTAAAATGTATTAAATTACATTTTTTCCTCGTCAATCTAAACACAATACCCCATAATGACAAAGTGAAAACATGTTTTTAGAAAAAAGTATTCAGACCCTTTGGATATGAGACTCAAAATTGAGCTCAGGTGCATCCTGTTTCTATTGATCATCATTGAGATGTTTCTACAACTTGAATGCAATCAATCTGTCATAAAATCAATCGATTGGACATGATTTGGAAAGTCAGTTAAGAACAAATTATTATTTACAATGACGGCCTACCCCGGCCTGTCACACCCTGACCTTAGAGAGCCTTGTTATTCTCTATTTTGGTTAGGTCAGGGTGTGACTAGGGTGGGTACTCTAGTTTTTGTATGTCTATGTTGGCCTGGTATGGTTCCCAATCAGAGGCAGCTGTCTATCGTTGTCTCTGATTGGGGATCATATTTAGGCAGCCTCTTTCCACCTGTTGTGTGTGGGATCTTGTTTTTGTATTGTTGCTTTTTAGCCCTACAAAGCTGTACGTTTCGTTTTGTTACTCTTTATTGTTTTTGTGCCGATTATCATCAATAAAAATGATGAACGCCTTCCGCGCTGCACCCTGGTCCATTAATTCAAACAACGATCGTTACGCGGCCAAACCCTAACCCGGACGACGCTGGGCCAATTCTGCACCGCCCTTTGGGACTACTAATCACGGATGGTTGTGATACAGCCTGGAATTGAACCAGGGTCTGTAGTGATGCCTCTGGCACTGAGATGCAGTTCCTTAGACCGCTGCGCCACTCGGGACCCCCTGCTACACAGGTCCACAGAGCTCCATACAGGCCTGCTACACAGTTACACAGAGCCCCATATAGGCCTGCTACACAGTTACACAGAGCCCCATACAGGCCTGCTACACAGTTACACAGAGCCCCATACGATGATTTAAAATAGTAGTTGAACCCAGGCCTGGTGTAGATATCAGTGGATGGCCATAATACAACACTGATCTATTCCTAACCAGACCTGGGTTCAACTACTATTTGAAATCATTTCAAGCATTGTATCTGTGCTTGATTTGTGTTTCCAAATTGTGCGGCTAAAGCAAAAGTATTTTTAATATTTCCAAAAGTATTTGAGCCCAGGTCTGGTCTGCTCTGATAGTCAGAACAGTCCCCGGCCAGGGCTTCCTGACAGCTATCTAGTTAGTGGATGGACCATTCTTATGATTCCACTCAACAATGCTGGGTAGATCTGATCATTTACACAGTTTTTAATAGAGATTTTTTTTGGGGCGGCAATTTAAAATCATTAACAATCAGTAAACTTATAAATACTTAAATAATAAATAAAAGGAAATTTCTGGAATCTGTTCCAAACCAATCCCAGGTATTTTAAAGATCTTAATGACTGTACAACCCCGTGTGTAGAATGACATATTAATGCTAAGGCCACAGGTGAGATCACATGCTGATGAGTAACTATAGTATCAATACACACACACACACACACACACACACACACACACACACACACACACACACACACACACACACACACACACACACACACACACACACACACACACACACAACACACAACACACACAACACACAACACACACACACACACACACACACACACACACACACGACGTAGTAAACCCCTCCATATCTTAGCGTAAACACACAAACATGCTCCGGTCCATATCTTACCGTATAGAGCCTTGGCGCCCATCTTGCTGTCAGATCTGGCCACCCCACTGCGGAGAGAGGAAGAGCAGAAGGAGGATGAGGAGGAGAGGTTACCAGGGTTACGTTGTCTGCCTTTCATCGCTTCAAACTTTTTTCTCCAACTCTTCCTAATATCAGTATCACAATGTGATACAAACACGATCTATTCCTAATCAGTCTGATACAGGCAGAGTGTCCTAGCTAGCAGACTGGACAGGAAGACATTAGTCTGAGATACTGACCAGATGGCCCAGAGAGAGAGAGAGGGGGGAAGTGTGGGAGGGGACTTGAGAGAGAGTGGGAGAGAGAGAGAGAGAGAGAGAGAGAGAGAGAGAGAGAGAGAGAGAGAGAGAGAGAGAGAGAGAGAGAGAGAGAGAGAGAGAGAGAGAGAGAGAGAGAGAGAGAGAGAGAGAGAGAGAGAGAGAGAGAGAGAGAGAGAGAGAGAGAGAGAGAGAGAGAGAGAGAGAGAGAGAGAGAGAGAGGGGAAGTGAGGGAGGGGACTTTGGAGACAGAGAGAGAGAGACAGAGAGAGAGACAGAGAGACAGAGAGACAGACAGAGAGAGAGAGAGAGAGAGAGAGAGAGAGAGAGAGAGAGAGAGAGAGAGAGAGAGAGGTAGTGAGAGTATGAAGCTGAAGAGTGACTGGAGCAAGGAACAAGGGAAGGCACAGCAAAGCTCCTCTGTACACAGATACCGGGTCTACCAGATCCCTAGTCTACCAGACCCCTAGTCTACCAGACCCCTAGTCTACCAGATCCCTAGTCTACCAGACCCCTAATCCACCAGATCCCTAATCTACCAGATCCCTAATCTACCAGATCCCTAATCTACCAGACCCCTAGTCCACCAGATCCCTAGTCTACCAGACCCCTAGTCCACCAGACCCCTAGTCCACCAGATCCCTAGTCCACCAGATCCCTAGTCCACCAGATCCCTAGTCCACCAGATCCCTAGTCCACCAGATCCCTAGTCCACCAGATCCCTAGTCCACCAGACCCCTAGTCCACCAGACCCCTAGTCCACCAGATCCCTAGTCCACCAGATCCCTAGTCCACCAGACATCTAGTCTACCAGACACCTAGTCTACCAGACACCTAGTCTACCAGGCCTCTAGTCTACCAGGCCTCTAGTCTACCAGGCCTCTAGTCTACCAGGCCTCTAGTCTACCAGGCCTCTAGTCTACTAGACACCTAGTCTACCAGACACCTAGTCTACCAGATACCTAATCTCACAGACTCAGTTAGTGATTTTATCTCACTGTGTGTTTAACTGAATCTGGATGAGGGGAGGGTGTGTGTATGTATTAGTGACGGGGGGGGAAATCGAAGTCACATTTCTTGATATTATTTTTTACAATATATCATATAGCATTGACAGAATCACAGTATTATAACTCCAGTATTGTCCCTTCACAGCTAGTTTTCCATCTTCTTTTAAAAAGAGTTCTCAGGAGGGACGTGATGCCGCGGAGCTGAGCAGACGTTGACAAACCGAGCTCTTCAAAGTTATTCTATTATTACCTAAATAACAACGTTGAAACAATATTCTAACATCGGCTGATAAATTGTCAAGTACTTAACTTCCCAAAGAGCCATGGACCGCCGACCGAGAGGCAAGAAGAACGACCAAAACGTCGTTGATTCCCAAGATAACGATAACGCTAGCAAGATTAGCATTAGCCCTCATAACTCAAACGACAGTTCCAGACTGTTGCTCTCGGCCCCTTGCGAGCCTGCCGACATGCTGGCTACTCTCCTCCGGGAAATTCAGGACGGTAACAAAGGTCTTTCTATGAAAATCGATAAGAGAACGGCTGAACTCCATTCTTCCATCGACGACCTGAAATCCTCCATGAATGATCTCCTTTTGAGAACGACTGAGGCAGAGTTGCGCATTAGCACAGTTGAAGACACCATCGCTCGACATGACCAGGTCTTGATACAACTGCAAAAGGACAATGCCTACCTCAAAAACAAGGTAGATCAGATGGAAAACCAGAGCAGACGTAGTAATATCCGTGTGGTGGGATTGAAAGAGGACAGCGAGGGCCGTGACCCGGCCCGTTTCTTCACTCAATGGATCCCGGATGTCCTAGGCACAATCAACTTCACCAAGCCACTGGAAATCGAACGCGCCCACAGAACATCAGCGCCGAAACCCCGGCCAGATGAGCCCCCACGGGCCGTCCTGATCAGGTTCCTCCGTTTCCAAGACAGAGAGAAGGTACTGCAACTCGCAAAAGCCAAAGGGGACATAACCATTGATGGCAAGAGGGTCAGCCTTTTCCCGGATATGAGCGCGGATCTCGCAAGACGTCGCAAGCAGTTCAGACCTGCCGCCAAAGCACTGAAGGAGAAGAACATCATCGGCTACCTCATCCACCCAGCGCGGATGAAAGTTCAGTACAAAGGCCGAAGCCATCTCTTCAACACACCGGGAGAAGTGTACACTTTTCTCAAAGAACTGAGCAACGTCTGAGCCAGGACGGTCTCTTTGGGGGATAAGATGCAGTTTGTTTGTTTTCTCTTATCCGGACTGAACCGCTGATATCCTCCGGTCGCTATAATTGATTTGTACATTTTCAACTAACCGTATCTTTCCGGGGTGAGTTCTATTACATTTACAGGAGAGTATATTTTGGTTTAGTCCATATCACTGGGCGAAGCAAATAAGTGGGTTTAGGCCCACTGCTTTCCCCCTCATTTATGTTAATCTTTCGAAAAGAGACTCAAGCAGCCCTTACCGTGGGCAGTAAATATTCAGCCATAAATGTCTATTCACAACGTTTGTTTTCAATTTAGAGAGCTCGCAGGTTTTAGTTTACGCCAAGGTTTAGCTAGTAAGAGCAAGATGGAAAGCGAGCAGCAACGTATCTCTACAAGTGTATTCATGTTTGATTGTTGGGATTGTGGTTTTAGTCTAACAATCGGGGTGGGGGGGGGGGGGGGATTCTTAATTTTTTCCCCCTTTTTTCTATGTTTATTGTTTCCTTCCTAAAGAGACACATAGGTCACTTCTGTGTTCAAACCAAAGTTGAAACATTTCCTAACTATCTACATATGATAGAATTCCATTCAGTTACATATTTGAAACCCAACTGTGCTTAATCCACTAAAATATGTCACATTCAACGTAAAAGGTCTTAACAGCCCGATTAAAAGGAAGAGAGTCTATACATACCTTAAGAAATTAAAGGCTGACATTGTGTTTTTACAAGAAACACATCTCACAGCCAGTGAACACAAGAAATTGAAGAGGGAATGGGTAGGACAAGTTTTTGCGTCCTCTTTTAACTCCAAAGCAAGAGGAACTGCAATTTTGATAAGTAGACACATCCCCTTCTGCGTCAACAACACCATCTCTGATCCCTCTGGCAGGTTTGTTTTGGTGCAGGGGCATATGTTTTCAGAGTCTTGGACCCTATTGAATATCTATGCTCCTAACTTCGATGACCATATGTTTATTCAGAATGTCTTCCTTCAGGTTGCTCAAGCACCACCAGGATGGTTACTGGTTGGAGGAGATTTTAATTTTTGTTTAGATACAGTTCTTGATAGGTCCTCTGATAAACCCTCACTTCTTACCAAAGCCGGCAAACTCACCATGTCATTCATGAAAGATCTCAATTTACTAGACATCTGGAGACAGTTGCACCCACAGGATAGGGACTACTCTTTTTATTCACACCCACATAAGACACACACACGCATAGATAACTTTTTAATATCGACACAACTGTTTCATAGAGTGTTAGATGTTGAGTATCTCCCCAGATTGCTTAGTGACCATTCTCCCCTGGTATTATCAATCTCCATTCCTACCAAGGTAAATGGAGCATATAGATGGAGACTAAATTCTACACTCCTAAAGCAACCTGAATTTTGTGCATTCATCAAAGAGCAGATCAATATTTTCACTTTGACAAACAAACCCTCCGCTCCTGACAGTTTCATTCTTTGGGACACATTGAAGGCCTATCTGAGGGGACAGATCATTTCCTATACTAAAGGGCTGAAGAGAAAACACGGTGCGGAACTGAGTGCCCTTGAATCTGAAATCTCAGAGCTAGAGAAAACCTACCAAAGAGGCCCGACTAAAGATCTATACAGGCTTTTGGTAAATAAAAAACTGAAATATAATACTCTGAACACATATCAAGCTGAGAGGGCCATCACTAAATCAAAACAGTGTTATTACGAGCTTGGAGAGAAAGCCCACAAAGTATTGGCATGGCAACTGAAAGCAGAGGAAAGTAAGAGGACAATTAATGCTATAGAAACTCTTACTAATGAGATATCTTTCGACCCTACTGAAATTAATAATACTTTTAAGAAATACTATGAAGACCTCTACACTTCCCAATCAAGCGATGATCTATCAGAGATCGACTCCTTTCTCTCCTCTCTCAACCTCCCATGCCTGTCAGGGGAAGACAGCGAGCGCCTGAGTGAACACTTCTCAGTTCCTGAATTGTTGGAGGCCATTAAATCCTTACCTTCTAATAAATCTCCTGGGGAGGATGGCTTCCCTCCAGAGTTCTATAAAGAATTTAGGGAGCTGTTGGTCCCCTACCTTATGGAGGTACTTAAAAAAGCCAGGGAAGACAACTACTTTCCAGAGTCTTTCTCTCAAGCAGTGATTACTGTAATCCACAAGAAAGGGAAAAATCCACTAAAGTGCGCCTCATATAGACCAATCTCTCTCCTTAACACAGATTGTAAGCTGGTCACCAAGATGCTATCTAAGAGACTGGAGTCATGTCTTCCCCTGTTGGTCAACCCAGATCATAATTAATAGATTGTCCTCCAATAATCTCAGAAGGTTCTTTGATATAATTCACCTTGCTAACAAAAACAAAATACCTAGTGTCGCAGTCTCCCTCGATGCTGAAAAGGCCTTTGATAGGGTTGAATGGCCATACCTCTTTCGCGTCTTGGAAAAGTTTGGTTTAGGCACCGTGTTTGTAAATTTGATAAAATCACTCTACAAATCTCCTAAAGCTAGGATTGCTACCAACGGGATTACTTCCTCCTCTTTCCTTCTCTATAGGGGGAACAGACAAGGTTGCCCAATTAGCCCCCACCTCTTTGCCCTCGCCATCGAACCGTTGGCTGAGGCTATTAGAACGTGCCCTGACATACATGGCTTTGAGGTGGGCCCCCAGACCCATAAATTATCACTCTTTGCGGACGACCTTATCTTATTTCTAACAAACCCAGAACACTCCCTCTCTCACTTGCAGATCCTGCTACAGTGTTATAGTTCTTTCTCTGGATATAAGGTCAATTTAGATAAAAGCGAAATCTTACCGTTGTCTGTCTTTGACCATCATACCATCAAGCACAAGTTTCCTTTTAGATGGTCGCCTATGGGCTTCACATATTTGGGCATAATGGTGGATGGTAACCTGAACAACCTCTATAAACTCAATCTGGCCAGTTTGTTACAAAAGGTGGAGGGTGACCTTTGTAAATGGATGGACTTACCTCTCACTCTACTGGGTAGAATCAATGTAATTAAAATGAATGTCCTGCCCAGATTTCTATATCTGTTTCAATCTCTCCCTATCCCTGTCCCCGCAGCATTCTTTTCCTCTCTCGACAAGATGACCAGACGGTTTATCTGGCACGGCAAAACCCCTAGGGTTGGCCTGGATAAACTGACCCTGGATTACAGTCAAGGAGGCTTAAACCTCCCCAATTTTAGAATGTACTACTGGGCAGCACAGTCGAGGTTTCTGGCTCAGAGGTTTGATAAGGGTCCCTCTCCCTCATGGTTGAACATTGAAAAGCTTGAGGTAAACGATGACACTGGGGCAGAATTGTTTTACAAATGGGACAGAAAATCTATTAAAACCATCACAGACAACCCTTTAATCATACATTCTGTCCTGACATGGTGCAAACTGCAAGAGCTGTTCGGACGAGGGGGATTCCTTTCCCCTAAAACCCCTTTATGGAACAATAGATTGATTCCTATGTTTTTCCAGAATGGTAACTTTAGACCATGGTCTGATAAGGGGATCACTCTTCTGGAACATTGTTACGAGGAGGGAGTTCTTATGTCTTTTGATCAGCTGAAACAGAAATACCACTTGCCTAACAGGGACTTCTTTAGCTACCTACAACTACGAAACTTTATTAGGGTGTCTCTCAAGGGACAATGGAACCTACCTAAGATGTCACCTATTGAACAACTCTGCCACGCAGACCAACCACTGTTCAAGACCATTTCCCGTGTTTACGATGCTCTTATGTCAGGACTAACACTGACCGGGCTAGATAAACCCCGACTTAGATGGGAAAAAGATCTGGGTATTGATCTTGATGAGGGTCTATGGAGTGACCTATGCAGGAATGGTGTTACATCCACACTGAACTCCAGATACAGACTGATCCAGTTTAATTTCCTCCATCAGCTCTATATCACGCCATCTAGACTGCACAAGTTCAACACTGATATCTCCTCCCTATGTTTTAGATGTGGCTCAGATGAAGGAACATTCCTCCATTCCACTTGGCAGTGTTCAAAACTACACGGTTTCTGGCAGGGGGTATGCGATACCATATCCTCAATTCATGGGGTTGCATTCCCTTTAGACCCGGAGGTCTGTCTACTGGGCAACTTTACTAACACCAATCTTAGGCAAAGCCATACTATAAAGCTAACAGAAATATTGCTAGCGATTGCCAAGAAATGTATTGCCTTGAAATGGAAATTGGATTCCCCCCTGCCAGTTGCAATGTGGCTATCAGAAGTTAATAGTTGTATCCCACTGGAGAAAATCACTTACCGCTTGAGGAATAAGTTAAATACATTTTACAGAATTTGGCAACCTTTTATTGACTATATGGAGAATCTCCCCCCACATCACATTGAATGAATCTCTATATTATCCTTATATAATGTTTCACACGTAATGTATAATATGTAACCTACGGCAGGTGACCATATGATCCAATGTCTCATTATAATCTTTTTTTATTGTATGTTTGTTTGTATATATAATTATAATTTGTTTGATTTTTACTTTTTGTTACGCTCATCTGTTACTGTCACTTTGTCCTATTGTTGTCTAATATCTTTTCACGTATGTCTTGAATGTTGTTAATTGGAAAATGCAAAAATAAAATATTCAAAAAAAAAAAGAGTTCTCAGCACTTATATTTCCATGACTTTTATTTTATCTTCTCATGTTCTCTCTGTCCCTCTGCTGCAGGCTCTCCCTGTCCCTCTGCTGCAGGCTCTCCCTGTCCCTCTGCTGCAGGCTCTCCCTGTCCCTCTGCTGCAGGCTCTCCCTGTCCCTCTGCTGCAGGCTCTCCCTGTCCCTCTGCTGCAGGCTCTCCCTGTCCCTCTGCTGCAGGCTCTCCCTGTCCCTCTGCTGCAGGCTCTCTCTGTCCCTCTGTAGCAGACATATATGATGAGCAATAAAATCCCAGTATCGAATCGCAATACATATAGAATCGTGAGAATCACAATATTGTATCGACACCTAAGTACGGTGATAATATCGTGAGGTTCCTGGCGATTCCACGTCCTAGTGTGTGTGGGTTACTCACTTGGCTTGTCTCATCGGAGGTCCCAGGTTGTTCATGGTTTAAGACATCCACCTGGAAGCCAGAAAAAGAAAGGGAGAGAAAAAGATGATGTCATGTTTTTCTCCAAACCACAGTTTGTTTCCCACCAGGGCTCCTCTATACTTTATTAATATTGAACCATCTGTTGACTGACAACTCTCACATATACAGTGGTGGAAAAGAGAGAGAATTGTGATTGTGATTTTCTATTCTCTATGTTGAGAACCCCCTCAGGCCGAGTGCTCCTCCGTTGCGACATCTGCTAGCCGCAGCCCGCTAGCTGTCTAGAGCATACCGGACTGTTAGCTGAAGAGGTCCATCAGCCAATTTTCTTGGGCTACAATACCTATTTTGCCAATTGGCCTGGACCCTTTTACTACACTGGGCCCTGCCGATCCATCACGACTGGTCTGCCGACGTAACCGCCCGAGGGGGCTACAACTGACTCCACCGTCGCGACGTCCCCCTAAGGCCCTTCTGCTAGCCCCGGCCCGCTAGCTGTCTGAATCGCTGTGTCTCCAGCCCGCCTAGCTACTCACTAGAACCCATGATCACTCGGCTACGCATGCCTCTCCCTAATGTCAATATGCCATGTCCACTGCTGTTTTGGTGAGTGATTGTCATGTTTCACTGTAGAGCCTCCAGCCCTGCTCAATATGCCTTAGCTAACCCTTTTGTTCCACCGCCCACACATGCGGTGACCTCACCTGTTTTAAATGGTATCTCAAGAGACAATACCTCTCTCATTGTCACTCAATGCCTAGATTTACCTCCACTGTATTCACATCCTACCATTATACCTTCAATCTATTTTAATCTCCCCCAGAAACCTGCTCCTTTTACTCTCTGTTCCGAACGCACTAGACGACCAGTTGTTATAGCCTTTAGCCGTACCCTTATTCTACTCCTCCTCTGTTCCTCTGGTGATGTAGAGGGTAATCCAGGCCCTGCAGTGCCTAGCTCCACTCCCATTCCCCAGGAGCCCTCAGTTGTTGACTTCTGTAGGCGTAAAAGCCTTGGTTCATGCATGTTAACATTAGAAGCCTCCTCCCTAAGTTTGTTTTATTCACTGCCCTCTGCCAACCCGGATGTTCTAGCCGTGTCTGAATCCTGGCTTAGAAAGGCCACCAAAAACCCCTGAAACATCCCTAACTATAAAATTTTCCGACAACATAGAACTGCCAAACGGGGCGGAGTTGCAATCTACTGCAGAGACAGCCTGCAGAGTTCTGTCTTACTATCCAGTTCTGTACCCAAACAATTTGAGATTCTACTTTTAAAAATCCAACTTTACAGAAACAAGTCTCTCACCGTTGCCGCTTGCTATTGACCATCTTCTGCCCCCAGCTGTGCCCTGGACACCAAATGTGAATTGATTACCCCCCATCTATCGTCAGAGCTCGTACTGTTAGGTGACCTAAACTGGGACATGCTTAACACCCTGGCCGTCCTACAATCTAAGCTAGATCCCCTCAATCTCACACAAATGATCAAGGAACGTACCAGGTACAACCCCAAATCCGTAAACATGGGCACCCTAATAGATATCATCCTGACCAACTTGCCCTCTAAATACACCTCTGCTGTCTCAGCGACCACTGCCTCATTGCCTGCGTCCGTAATGGGTCTGCGGTCAAACGACCACCCCTCATCACTATCAAACGCTCCCTAAAACACTTCAGCGAGCAGGCCTTTCTAATCGATCTGGCCCGGGTATCCTGGAAGGATATTGACATTCCGTCAGTAGAGGATTCCTGGTTATTCTTTTAAAGTGCTTTCCTCACCATCTTTAAGTATGCCCCATTCAAAAAATGTAGAACCAGGAACAGATATAGCCCGTGGTTCTCTCCAGATCTGTCTGCCCTTGATCAGCACAAAAACATCCTGTGGCGTACTGCATTAGCATCGAATAGCCCCTGCGATATGCAACTTTTACATTTACATTTAAGTCATTTAGCAGACGCTCTTATCCAGAGCGACTTACAAATTGGAAAGTTCTTACATATTCATCCTTTTCATGGAAGTTAGGAACCAATATACACAGGCAGTTAGGAAAGCTAAGGCTAGCTTTTTCAAACAGAAATTTGCATCCTGTAGCTCTAACTCCAAAAAGTTCTGGGACACTGTAAAGTCCATATAGAATAAGAGCACTTCCTCCCAGCTGCCCACTGCACTGAGACTAGGAAACACTGTAACCACCGATATATCCACGATAATTGAGAATTTCAAAAAGCATTTCTCTACGGCTGGCCATGCTTTCCACCTGACTATCCCTACCCTGGTCAACAGCCCTGCACCCCCCACAGCAACTTGCCCAAGCCTCCCCCATTTCTCCACCCAAATCCAGATAGCCGATGTTCTGAAAGAGCTGCAAAATCTGGACCCCTACAAATCAGCTGGGCTAGACAATCTGTACACTCTTTTTCTAAAATTATCCGCCGCAATTGTTGCAACCCCTATTACTAGCCTGTTCAACCTCTCTTTCATATCGTCTGAGATCCACAAAGATCGGAAAGCTGCCGCGGTCATCCCCCTCTTCAAAGGGGGAGACACTCTAGATCCAAACTGCTACAGACCTATATCTATCCTACCCTGCCTTTCTAAGGTCTTCAAAAGCCAAGTTAACAAACAGATCACCGGCCATTTCGAATCCCACCATACCTTCTCCGCTATGCAATCTGGCTTCCGAGCTGGTCATGGGTGCACCTCAGCCATGCTCAAGGTCCTAAACGATATCATAACCGCCATAGATAAGAGACAATACTGTGCAGCTGTATTCATCGACCTGGCCAAGGCTTTCGACTCTGTCAAACACCACATTCTTGTCGGCAGACTCAACAGCCTGGTTTCTCAAATGACTGCCTCGCCTGGTTTACCAACTACTTCTCAGACAGAGTTCAGTGTGTCAAATCGAAGGGCCTGTTGTCCGGACCTCTGGCAGTCTCTATGGGGGTGCCACAGGGTTCATTTCTCGGGCCGACTCTTTTCTCTGTATTCATCAATGATGTCGCTTTTGCTTCTGGTGATTCTCTGATCCACCTCTACGCAGACGACACCATTCTGTATACTTCTGGCCCTTCTTTGGACACTGTGTTAACTAACCTCCAGACGAGCTTCAATGCCATACAACTCTCCTTCCGTGGCCTCCAACTGCTCTTAAATGCAAGTAAAACTAAATGCATGCTCTTCAACCGATCGCTGCCCGCACCTGCCCGCATCACTACTCTGGACGGTTCTGACTTAGAATATGTGGACACCTACAAATACCTAGGTGTCTGGTTAGATTGTAAACTCTCCTTCCAGACTCACATTAAGCATCTCCAATCCAAAATTAAATCTAGAATCGGCTTCCTATTTCGCAACAAAGCATCCTTCACTCATGCTGCCAAACATACCCTCGTAAAACTGACTATCCTACCGATCCTTGACATCAGCGATGTCATTTATAAAATAGCCTCCAACACTCTACTCAGCAAATTGGATGCAGTCTATCACAGTGCCATCCGTTTTGTCACCAAAGCCCCATATACTACCCATCACTGCGACCTGTATGCTCTCGTTAGCTGGCCCTCGCTTCATATTCGTCACCAAACCCACTGGCTCCAGGTTATCTACAAGTCTCTGCTAGGTAAATCCCCGCCTTATCTCAGCTCACTGGTCACCATAGCAGCACCCACCCGTAGCACGCGCTCCAGCAGGTATATTTCACTGTTCACCCCCAAAGCCAATTCCTCCTTTGGCCGCCTTTCCTTACAGTTCTCGGCTGCCAATGACTGGAAAGAATTGCAAAAATCACTGAAGCTGGAGACTCATATCTCCCTCTCTAACTTTAAGCACCAGCTGTCAGAGCAGCTCATAGATCACTGAACCTGTACACAGCCCATCTGTAAATAGCCCATCCAACCAACTCATCCCCATACTGTTATTTAATTTTTTTTGCTCTTCTGCACACCAGTATCTCTACTTGCACATTCATCATCTGCACATCTATCACTCCAGTGTTTAATTGCTAAATTTTAAATATTTCGCCACAATGGCCTATTTATTTCCTTACATCCCTTATCCGAACTCATTTGCACACACTGTATATAGACTTTTCTATTGTATTATTGAATGTTTGTTTATGTATAACTCTGTGTTGTTGTTTGTGTCGCACTGCTTTGCTTTATCTTGGCCAGGTCACAGTTGTAAATGAGAACTTGTTCTCAACTAACCTACCTGGTTAAATAAAGGTGAAATACATTTTTTTTTAAATATATTGTATTGTAGTCCTGACTCAGTCTCCATGTGGAGTCACTGTGTTTAGTTAACTGACGCTCCCTGTTGCTGTTGGGAGCGTCAGGCAGGAAGTAGCGGTGCTGAGGGCGCTGCAACACCACCTAAAAATAGTCCTTATACACAGACAGTCCGGTAAGATACATGTTGTTGAAAACAATGGATCAAACTGAAGGGTAGTAGAGCCTCAAAGGAAAGGAATAGAAAGAGGCTACAAATAGTGATAAATAAGCAATATTTATAATTAAGGGACTTCTAAGATCCCTCACTCCCTCTCCTCGGACTGGCTGGCACCGTCTACATGACAGTCAAGGCATTCAATCATTGTCTAATGTGTATTAGATCATATGTAATAATAAATACAGTGGGGAGAACAAGTATTTGATACACTGCCGATTTTGCAGGTTTTCCTACTTACAAAGCATGTAGAGGTCTGTAATTTTTATCATAGGTACACTTCAACTGTGAGAGACGGAATTTAAAACAAAAATCCAGAAAATCACATTGTATGATTTTTAAGTAATTAATTCGCATTTTATTGCATTGTATATAATATTATGTTGGTAATATAATAAAGGATTATGACTCTGCTGAAGAGGTTCCTGCTTACAACTGTCAAGAATTCCATCACCAGGAACCAGTAAATAATGAGGTCTAATTGAGCTGTTTCATAAAATATACCAATAATGTACAGTATTAGTGGGACATTATATTAGTAATATATTAGTCTAGCCTGGTCCCAGATCTTTTTTTTTGGTGCTGTATAAGCCAAATGAACATAGCAGTTAGCAAGACAGTACAAACATGTCAGGACCCGGTGCGAGAAACAGTCACTAATAATCGTCAGAACCCAGAAGATGAGGCAGACACAGCAGTACTAGAGATGGTGGTTTAATTAAAGAACAAAATCTTCAGGCAAAGAAACTAAATCCACAATGTCCAAAAATAAAGCCAAGAGGCACAAAAATGGAAAACCTCCAAAATACAAAAGAAACTCCACAAAGTGGTAAAAAACAGCAGGGAAAAACAAACCTCAAAAGACTACTCAAATAATACACAAGAACTAAACCAGAGAACCTCTGGAAAACCCAACAAGAGAAATATCTGTATAAAACAAGGCTTGGGCTGGGGCTGGGTGCTAACTTACAAACACTGAGCAAGGAACTGAGGAACACACAGGGTTTAAATACTAACAAGGGAATGACCTACAGGTGCAAACAATAATTAGAGCAAGAAAAACAAAAGGTACAAAAAAGGTGCAATGGGGACATCTAGTGACCAAAACCCGAACAGTCTTGGCCAAAACCTGACACAAACAGATCTGGGACCAGGCTAACAAACGAGTCCACCTGTTTTATTTCTAGTTACTACAAGTAGTCCACCTGTTTTATTTCTAGTTACTACACAATATGTTTCCCTATGCAGTAATTTTGGATTTTCTTCACTTCCCCTCCTTCATAATCCTCTGTAACCTGAGTCAACTTGTCCCCTCCTATTTTCCTTCAAGCAGCCATGTATCTTTCCCTGTGGGAGCACAAGATTCAAATAAATTAAATATCACATTTACATTAGTACTCAGTACTTTGTTGAAGCACCTTTGGCATTGACTACAGCCTCAAGTCTTCTTGGGTATGACGCTACAAGCTTGGCACACCTGTATTTAGAGAGTTTCTCCAATTCTTCTCTGTGATCCTCTCAAGCTCTGTCAGGTTGGATGGGGAGCGTCGCTGCACAGTTATTTTCAGGCCTCTCCAGAGATGTTAGATCGGGTTCAAGTCCGGGCTCTGGCTGGGTCACTCAAGGACATTCAGAGACTTGTCCTGAAGCCACTCCTGCGTTGTCTTGGCTGTGTGCTTAGGGTCGTTGTCCTGTTGGAAGGTGAACCTTCGCTCCAGTCTGAGGACCTGAGCGCTCTGGAGCAGGTTTTCATCAAGGATCTCTGTACTTTGCTCCTTTCATCTTTCCCTCGATCCTGACTAGTAACTCAGATTGTAATGTTAATATGTCCTTCAACTCAGGTTGTAAAGATCCGGTGATTCTTATTGAACTAATAGTAGTTAGACTGTTACAAACTGCCAGTAGGTCAATCATGTTGTAGTTAAGGGGGTTGACAAACTGCCAGTAGGTCAATCATGTTGTAGTTAAGGGGGTTGACAAACTGCCAGTAGGTCAATCATGTTGTAGTTAAGGGGGTTGACAAACTGCCAGTAGGTCAATCATGTTGTAGTTAAGGGGGTTGACAAACTGCCAGTAGGTCAATCATGTTGTGAGTTAAGGGGGTTGACAAACTGCCAGTAGGTCAATCATGTTGTAGTTAAGGGGGTTGACAAACTGCCAGTAGGTCAATCATGTTGTAGTTAAGGGGGTTGACAAACTGCCAGTAGGTCAATCATGTTGTAGTTAAGGGGGTTGACAAACTGCCAGTAGGTCAATCATGTTGTAGTTAAGGGGGTTGACAAACTGCCAGTAGGTCAATCATGTTGTAGTTAAGGGGGTTGACAAACTGCCAGTAGGTCAATCATGTTGTAGTTAAGGGGGTTGACAAACCGCCACTAAGGCAAACCTGTTGGCATTGAATAGATATAGCAGTAACAGACATGTTGCCTAGTTAGACTGTCACAATGGTATAGTTGGTATAGTTTTGATATATATATTTTTTTTTACATTTTATTTTACCTTTATTTATACAGGTTTTTTCTCATTGAGATAACATCTCTTTTCCAAGAGAGACCTGGTCCAATAGCATCAGGGGGAACAACGTTTCAGACAAAACAACGTACATACACTAACACAACATTAAACAGAACTATAAACACACATACAGTACAACAATTACATATTACATTAAAAACACAAACATCTTGACGAAGGGAACATCTTGACTAAAGTTAAGGGAATATAAACTGGCGGTAGGTCAATCATGTTGCAACTCAACTACAGATACATCTGACCCCAGGCCCTGTAGGCAGACAGATAGCCTGTACCCTTGCTGGCCCCAGGCCCTATCCCAGATAGCCTGTACCCTGGCTGACCCCAGGCCCTATCCCAGATAGCCTGTACCCTGGCTGACCCCAGGCCCTATCCCAGATAGCCTGTACCCTGGCTGACCCCAGGCCCTATCCCAGATAGCCTGTACCCTGGCTGACCCCAGGCCCTATCCCAGATAGCCTGTACCCTGGCTGACCCCAGGCCCTATCCCAGATAGGCTGAGAATGGGAGGAAGAGTATGAGCACTTTGCCATTGGGAAAGCAACACCAGACCTGGGTTCAAATACTATCAGAAATATTTCAACAACGTTCAGCGTTTGCTTTAGCCTGCCTGGAGTGGCAGATGGGCGGGGTTTGTTTTAGCCTGTCTGGAGTGGCAGATGGGCGGGGTTTGTTTTAGCCTGTCTGGAGTGGCAGATGGGCGGGGTTTGTTTTAGCCTGTCTGGAGTGGCAGATGGGCGGGGTTTGTTTTAGCCTGTCTGGAGTGGCAGATGGGCGGGGTTTGTTTTAGCCTGTCTGGAGTGCCAGATGGGCGGGGTTTGTTTTAGCCTGTCTGGAGTGGCAGATGGGCGGGGTTTGTTTTAGCCTGTCTGGAGTGGCAGATGGGCGGGGTTTGTTTTAGCCTGTCTGGAGTGGCAGATGGGCGGGGTTTGTTTTAGCCTGTCTGGAGTGGCAGATGGGAGGGATTCACCATTTTTGTGAGTATTCTTTGGGCTCTGTTGCAAGCTCAATCAAGCCCAGGTAAAGTGTTAGAAAATGATTACGGATAGCCAGGTCTGGGCAACACGACTCCTTTCCTCCATCCCTCCCTGAAACATGGTCTCGTGCCAGCACCTGGCTAGCCTGAACAATGGGAGAGAGAAGATGGCTGGAGAGATTAGTGAGGAAAGAGGAAGTCTATGGCCCTATTCCCACTACGAGATGTGAAGGAGAGTCTGAGGAGCAGAGTGGCTAAAGAGATTTCTGCTTTTCAAGTCACCTGAGTGCTTCAGTCTGATCAGCTGTAGCCTACTAATATCAGCCACAGCTGCAGGTAACCTGGTGAGGCCACAGCTGCAGGTAACCTGGTGAAGCCACAGCTGCAGGTAACCTGGTGAAGCCACAGCTGCAGGTAACCTGGTGAAGCCACAGCTGCAGGTAACCTGGTGAAGCCACAGCTGCAGGTAACCTGGTGAGGCCTATGCGCTCTGATTGCATCTGGGCCAGAGGAAACATAACGTCATGTGTTTATAGCCTAAGCTTTAAAAACAATGCCATCAGAAAGTATTCATACCCTTTGAATTATTTAAACATTTTGTTGTGTTACAGCCTGAATTCAAAATGGATTAAATATTTATTTTATCACCCATCTACACACAATACCCCATAATGACATCACAATACCCCATAATGACATCACAATACCCCATAATGACATCACAATACCCCATAATGACATCACAATACCCCATAATGACATCACAATACCCCATAATGACATCACAATACCCCATAATGACAACGTGAAAACATGTTTTTAGAAATGTTTGCAAATTTATTGAAAATGAAATACAGAGTCAATACATGTTTTCAATAACATTTGGCAGCGATTACAGCTTTCTGGGAATGATTATACGAGCTTTGCACACCTGGATTGTACAATATTTGCACATCATTATTAAAAAGATTCTTCAAGCTCTGCCAAGTTGGTTGTTGATCCATTGCTAGACAGCCATTTTCATGTCTTGCCATAGATTTTCAATCTTTAAGTCTAAACTGTAACTAGGCCACTCAGGAACATTCAAAGCAACACCAGTGTATATTTGGCCTTGTGTTTTAGATTATTGTCCTGTTGAAAGGTGAATAAATCTCCCAGTGTCTGGTGGAAAGCAGACTGAACCAGGTTTTCCTGTAGGATTTTGTCTGTGCTTAGCTCCATTCTGTTTCTTTTTTATCCTGAAAAACTCCCCAGTCCTTAACAATTAAAAACATACCCATAACATGATGCAGCCACAACTATGCTTCAAAATATGGAGAGTGGTACTCAGTAATGTGTTGTATTGGATTTGCCCCAAACATAACACTTTGTATTCAGGACAGTTAATTTCTTAGCCACATTTTTTTAAAGTATTACTTTAGTGCCTTGTTGCAAACAGGATGCATGTTTTGGAATATTTTTATTCTGTACAGCGATTGAGAGTGGTGGATAAACTAGAATTGAAGGATCCTTCATCGGTTAAATCTACAGTTTGGGAACATTTTGGCTTCCTAGTAGGATCAAAAATGTTTTGAACTTAGTAGAACATTCATTCAAATCTGCCCAAGATGATAAGAATAAAAATAAATGATGTATATTCCTTCAACCTTCTGGAGGCAACTGCGTGGTAAAGCCCCTGTAAAAAGGCAACGAAGCGGTTAACCACGTCATACGTATACTGAACAAATATATAAAAGCCCAAATATATAAAAGCAACAAAGTTTTGGTCCCATGTTTCATGAGCTGAAATAAAAGATCCCAGAAATGTTCAATATGCACAAAGCTTATTTTTTCTCGTATATTTTTCCATCCCTTAATTAATTAGCATTGTATCCTTTGCCAAGATAATCCCTCCACCTGACAGGTGGGAAAATCAAGAAGCTGATTAAACAGCATGATCATTACACAGGTGCACCTTGTGCTGGGGACAATAAAAGGCCACTCTAAAATGTGCAGTTGTCACACAACACAATGCCACAGATGTTTTGAGGGAGTGTGCAATTGGCATGCTGACTGCACAAATGTCCACCAGAGCTGTTGCCAGAGAATGTAATGTTTATTTCTCCACCATAAGCCATCTCCAATGTTGTTTTAGAGAATTTGGCAGTACGTCCAACCAGCCTCACAACCGAAGACCACGTGTAACCATCCCAGCCCAGGACCCACATCCTGCTTCTTCACCTGAGGGATCGTCTGAGACCAGCCACCCGGACAGCTGATGAAACTGATTAATATTTCTGTCTGTAATACAGCCCTTTTGTGGAGAAAAACTCATTCTGATTGGCTGAGCCAGGCTCCCCAATGAGTGGGATGCACCCCTGCCCAGTCATATGAAGTCCATAGATTAGGGCCTAATGAATTTATTTCAATTGACTGATTTCCTTATATGAACTGTAAATCAGTAAAATCGTAGAAATTGTTGCGTGTGCTGATAAAAGACCAGATAAAAGATTGTGCTCCACCTCATGGGTCTACCATTAGGTGGCGCATGATTGTCCCAGCGTCTTCCTGGCTAGGAGACGGTTTGGTTGGCTCGGATGTCCTTGTCCGATTGCGCTCTAGCGACTACTTGTGGCGGGCCGGGCACATTGTCCCAGCGTCGTCCTGGCACATGCAAGCTGACACGGTCGCCAGTTGTACTGTGTTTCCTCCGACACATTGATGAGGCTGGCTTCCGGGTTATGTTTCCTCTGCAGATCCGGATCGAGCCCGGATCTGCAGTGACGCCTCTGGCACTTTGAAGCAGTGCCTTAGACCGCTGCGATGCAGTGCCTTAGACCGCTGCGATGCAGTGCCTTAGACCGCTGCGATGCAGTGCCTTAGACCGCTCCGCCACTCAGGAGGCCTAATGTGTTTTAGAGTTATCAAAACTCTCAACTTAATTGAACGGTATAGCCTATCTTATTGGCACCAGCAGAGAGAATCAGCCATATCCCATATCCCCTGCGAGTGTATTCACTCTTTATCATTGTTGAGTCAGTGCCAGTTGAAAGTTAATTTCCTCCTCCAGGATAATGAATGTCATATTGTAGGCTATTTGTGTATCCCCTTCTTGTAAGCCTATTGGAGCAGACAACGTCGTTTTTATTGATCTGTTTGATACTAGTTCAAAGGCCGGCAGATGGCGATATTGAGTCGTGTCATCTTACCGTCCAAATGCAAATCCTACATTTAGGCTAAATGGGCTTCCATTTCCTCCTTACCTTCATGAACAAAAGGTAAAATATGCTATTACTTACTATATAATACTTTATTGATAAAATAAAACTTTCCACCATCATGCTAGTAGAGTGGCTAAATGCTAGTCCACCACCATGCTAGTAGAGTGGCTAAATGCTAATCCACCACCATGCTAGTAGAGTGGCTAAATGCTAGACCACCACCATGCTAGTAGAGTGGCTAAATGCTAGTCCACCACCATGCTAGTAGAATGGCTAAATGCTAGTCCACCACCATGCTAGTAGAGTGGCTAAATGCTAGTCCACCACCATGCTAGTAGAGTGGCTAAATGCTAGTCCACCACCATGCTAGTA
Source organism: Salvelinus alpinus (assembly GCF_045679555.1). NCBI lineage: Eukaryota > Metazoa > Chordata > Actinopteri > Salmoniformes > Salmonidae > Salvelinus > Salvelinus alpinus. The sequence goes on from NC_092094.1 coordinate 575,730, forward strand.
GTAGAGTGGCTAAATGCAGAGTGGTATTGATACAGCTGGCTAGGTCAATTATTAGAGAGTGGTATTGATGCAGCTGGCTAGGTCAATTATTAGAGTGGTATTGATACAGCTGGCTAGGTCAATTATTAGAGTGGTATTGATACAGCTGGCTAGGTCAATTATTAGAGTGGTATTGATACAGCTGGCTAGGTCAATTATTAGAGTGGTATTGATACAGCTGGCTAGGTCAATTATGTAATGGTATAAACTAAACAGATGAGTTTGCTGCAGATAAAAGCCATGTGAACTTTGTCCCCTTCTCTTGAATAAGCATTTTAGACCAGATAGAAGATACAGGGGTTATCTGATTCCAATAATAACAAACAACTCCATTGAACCTGTATTCATTCTGTTGTGATAATGGTGGGGTTATTTGTGTGTGTGTGTGTGTGTGTGTGTGTGTGTGTGTGTGTGTGTGTGTGTGTGTGTGTGTGTGTGTGGCCTACAACACGGAAAGTATGTTTGTATAAAGTATGGACAGTTTGTGTATACAGTATTGTGTATCTACAGTTATAGAACGTATGTTTGCACAGCCTTGTGAATTTGTTTGCACTTTGCATGGAGTCAAGGCCAGGTTAGTGTCAAAGCACTTTGTGACAACTGCAGATATTAAAAGGGCCTTTGATTGATTGGTTCATGAATTGATGATTGGGTCAATGACCTGGGTTCGGGTTAGGTCGACTGTATAGCCATTTACATTTCATAGGTCAGAGAACAATAACAGATTTGTAAAAAAGCAGTGGTTACAATAATGTGTTTGCACTGTGATCCACCTAGCTAGCTTAATGGACTTTCTTTGTGATCCACAAAGTAAACAAAATCTATTTTTCTGGCCTAGTTCATATATGAGGATAACTATGTAATATAATACAATAGATTTATGAATAGGCTATGTAATTGACCATTTGTGTACCTTTAAAAAAAAAATATTAGCGTTTTTTGAATTTGATCAGTCAGCAATTTAGTTCTTACCCTACGTAATCCGTATAAAACAATAATCATTAAATCAAGATAGGAACTATCAGGTGCTTGTTGGTGCTATAGGCTGTAGTACAAGGCGTAAATAGGGACGAATGGGGATCACGTCACCCATTTCCATGTAAAATGACCCATGAGCACCAACATGTAAAATGCATAGGAGCATGTCAAATTCAGTGTCAAATGAAAGAGAAGAGTCTATTTTGGGGGAATGAAGGCAAAGCTACATTGTCCATCAAAGACATTTGGTAAAGGCTTTGATTTCTGGATAAACAAATGGAAAAGGCCGTCTCAGAAAACATCCAGCAGAAAAAGTCTTAAATGTATCAGAAACACTCCCCCCTATCTGAGATATCTACTGCAGCCCTCATCCTCCACATACAACACCTGTTCACCCCCCCCCCCTATCTGAGATATCTACTGCAGCCCTCATCCTCCACATACAACACCTGTTCACCCCCCCCTCCCTATCTGAGATATCTACTGCAGCCCTCATCCTCCACATACAACACCCGTTCTGCCAGTCACATTCTATTAAAGGTCCCCAAAGCACACACATCCCTGGGTCGCTCGTCTTTTCAGTTCGCTGCAGCTGGCGACTGGAACGAGCTGCAACAAACACTTAAACTGGACAGTTTTTTCTCAATCTCTTCATTCAAAGACTCAATCATGGACACTCTTACTGGCAGTTGTGGCTGCTTTGCGTGATGTATTGTTGTCTCTACCTTCTTGCCCTTTGTGCTGTTGTCTGTGCCCAATAATGTTTGTACCATGTCTTGTGCTGCTGCCATGTTGTTATGTTGCTACCATGCTGTGTTGTCATGTGTTGCTGCCTTGCTATGTTGTTGTCTTGGGTCTGTCTTTATGTAGTGTTGTCTCTCGTTGTGATGTGTGTTTTGTCCTTTATTTTTATTTAATTTATTTTTAATGACAGTCCCCATCCCCGCAGGAGTCCTTTTGCCTTTTGGTAGGCCGTCATTGTGAATAAGAATGTGTTCTTAACTGACTTGCCTAGTTAAATAAAGGTTAAATAATATATATATCTTCAAAGAGCCTAGTTAAAAAAATACATGAAAACCCAATAAAGTTGAGGTGAAGACACCTGACAACTAATATCAACTTGTTTTTAGTTGGATAAATTGTTTACCTTCTGTACATTTAAGAAATATTGCCTTGTGCTTTGTAATTCTGTTACCGAAAACTCACTTATCTTTAAAATAATTTCTAATTTCTCTCCCTCATGAAGATAATGATCACAGAAGTAACGAGTAATAGACCTGCCAATTAGTTTGTGATTTTATTCATATCAATTTTGTTTATGAATGATTATTAAATGATTAAAACTCAGAATTACCAACAACAACAACAAACAAACAAAATAAATCAGTAAAGGAATTACTGCAACAGAATTGGCTACAAAATCATAATAGTCACAAACCTGTCCTCCCTTCCACTGGCATACTGTTGACGGATTGACCATGAAGAGCCTTTATTGACCATGCAGAGCCTTTAGCTACTGTTAAAGGCTCTGCGTGGTCAATCCGTCATCTGAAGTGGTCGTACAGCATTTACTGCAACGCAGCCTCTGCAGACGTCAGGGTTTTCATACTTCTTGCGCTTGAAGGAAGTTGTCAGGTAAGTGAGTTTGTGTTTGTACAGGACGTACCGCCCCCCCCCCTCCTACCGTCAACCAATCATGTCAGTGTGAAGCTGTATGTAGCCCTACGCATTGTCACAACATTTCATAGGCGCACGGTGATGTGGTACGGAGCTTGATTTGGCCTCTGCATGCCTCCGGAGGCTCTGCAATTGCGTCACACCCTCCATACGAAGCCTCCAACCACATTAGCGGATCAAGCATAAATTGTCGTTGATATTCAGCTCGTAACTGTGTTCTTTGTCTTTCTGTTGTCTTGTGGTCAAACCAAGAGTGTTAGAACAGTCTGCACAGACACCAGACGCTTTTAGCCTGGTTTTTCTCCACGACAACACAGGATTCCTGCCGTAAGCCCTGGACCATTACTCCTGATCATCGCAGCTAGTTAGCTGCTACCGAGTGTCCCAGCCCCGAAGCTAGCCTTGAGCCAGGCACATCTCCCGGCCTACTCAGTGGACCCTATGATCACTCGGCTACACAGCTGATGCCTCCCGGACTCTTCACTAACACGACTAGAATCCACTACATCACCGGATTCTTGCCGTAAGCTCTGGACCTTTCCATCGGATCATCGCTGCTAGCTAGCTGCTACCGAGTGGCTAGAGTGGCTAATGCCCTTGTCCTGAAGCTAGCACCAGTTGCCTCGAGCCAGGCGCATCTCCTGGCTAGCAAACAAAATTACTACAGCTACAATACCTCTTTTGTCAACTGGCCTGGACCCTTTGTCGACACGGATCCCCGCCAATCCATCACGACTGGTCTGTCGACGTAATTCCATCCGTTGTGCACTCAACCGGCCTATGCTGGACATCGGTGAAGACGCTTCTACTAGCGCCGGACTGCTAACTTTTTTCTTTTTTTTAACGCCGTGTCTCCGCTAGCGTAGTAACGACTACCTAGCGGCTTCCCTGTTTCATATATTGCAGTTCACTGGACCCTATGATCACTTGGCTACATAGCTGATGCCTGCTAGACTGTTCATTAATCACGGTACTCCATTTTGTTAATTTTGTTTATCTGTCGGCCCCAGCCTCGAACTCAGGCCATATGTGTAGTTAACTGACCCTCTCTGCCCATTCATCGCCATTTTACCTGTTGTTGTTGTCTTAGCTGATTACCCGTTGTTGTCTTACCTGTTGTTGTCTTAGCTAGCTCTCCCAATCAACACCTGTGATTGCTTTATGCCTCGCTTTAATGCCTCGCTTTAATGTCAATATGCCTTGTATACTGTTGTTTAGGATAGTTATCATTGTTTTAGTTTACTGTGGAGCCCCTAGTCCCACTCAACATGCCTCAGATACCTCTTTTGTCCTCCCACACATACGGTGACCTCACGCAGCATAACTACTGCGTCCAGAAATGCAACATCTCTTATCGTCACTCAATGCCTAGGTTTACCTCCACTATACCCGTACCCTACCTTACCCCTATCTGTACATTATGCCTTGAATCTATCCTACCACACCCAGAAATCTGCTCCTTTTATTCTCTGTCCCCAACGCACTAGACGACCAGTTTTGATAGCCTTTAGCCATACCCTCATCCTACTCCTCTTTTGTTCCTCTGGTGATGTAGAGGGTAATCCAGGCCTTGCAGTGCCTAGCTCCACTCCCATTCCCCAGGCGCTCTCATTTGTTGACTTCTGTAACCGTTCAAGCCTTGGTTTCATTCATGTCAACATCAGAAGCCTCCTCCCTAAATTAGTTTTACTCACTGCCTTAGCACACTTCGCCAACCCTGATGTTCGTGTCGTGTCTGAATCCTGGTTTAGGAAGGCCACCAAAAATTCTGAGATTTCCATCCCCAACTCCAACATTTTCAGTCAAGATAGAACTGCCAAAGGGGGAGGAGTTAGCCTGCAAAGTTCTGTCATACTTTCCCGGTCTATGCCCAAACAGTTTGAGCTTCTGATTTTAAAAATGAATCTCTCCAGAAATAAGTCTCTCACTGTCACCGCCTGTTATAGACCCCCCTCAGCTCCCAGCTGTGCCCTGGACACCATACGTAAATTGATTGCCCCCATCTATCTTCAGAGTTCGTTCTGTTAGGTGACCTAAACTGGGATATGCTTAACACCCCGGCCGTCCTACAATCTAAGCTAGATGCTCTCAATCTCACACAAATTATCAATGAACCCACCAGGTACAACCCTAAATCCATAAACAAATAACCAAATCAATATCTAACAAATAACCAAATCAATATCTAACAAATAACCAAATCAATATCTAACAAATAACCAAATCAATATCTAACAAATAACCAAATCAATATCTAACAAATAACCAAATCAATGACGAATCAATAGATTATAGAAATACATGTCGGCATTCGCGTCATCACACTCCCTCATCTGATTGGTTGAGTGGGCGGGCCTTCTGACTTTGTGGCTGTGGTAACTAGTGACAACCATGTCATAGCTGACACCCCATTCTTTCTGCAGACAGCAGATCTTTTTGGAAAACGTGGTCACATGAAAACCTAAGGGAGATTTTATCCTAATTCCGTTACCAAAAATGTGCATCTGCACAGTTCTTCCACTAAATCAGTTTTTGTCCATTTTTCAGTGAACATTGTTAACATTGGCCTTTCTAGGGAGTTTTTCCTAGCCGCCACGCTTCTACACCTGCATTGCTTGCTGTTTGGGGTTTTAGGCTGGGTTTCTGTACAGCACTTCGAGATATTAGCTGATGTACGAAGGGCTATATAAAATAAACTTGATTTGATTTGATTTAAAAATAGTCCCTGTGCATAGAGTTGTATGGCTGTTCATCTTCAAAATCAATTTTTTTGTTTTGTTTGTCAAAGCGTAATTCTACACACACACACACACACACACACACACACACACACACACACACACACACACACACACACACACACACACACACACACACACACACACACACACACACACACACACACACACACACACACACACACACACACACACACACACACACACACACACACAAAGGAAGAGATAGCTGTCACGACGAATGACCTGGACTCACATAATACTGTCATAAACATAAACCTTTGACGGTGACTGGAATAGATTTTGTGAAGAAAGATAATCAGAGGTTCCTGAACCTTATATCAGTTCTAGGATTGTCAACATGTAACCTATGTTCCATGTGTTTTCACTCTGCACTGTTTTATACATTTACATTTACATTTAAGTCATTTAGCAGACGCTCTTATCTTTTAAGGGGGGTGGGGGGGTTAGAAGGATTACTTTATCCTATCCTAGGTATTCCTTAAAGAGTTCCTTAAAGAGTTAGATACATCTCTGTGACTAGCCTATAGGCATACAGAGAGGCATGTTACCAGGACTTTCTGTCTTAATATATGACAACTAGTCAACATATTTAAATTACTTTTCTCAAATCCATAATTCTGTTACAACCATAATAATTATTAGCCTATGTTTGGAATTATACATTAACTACATAATTATTCACAATAGCTCCTACAGGAGTGTTCATTTTCGACAACTATAGAATTATAATGCATTTTATTTTCAGATTAAATCACTACTAGCCTAAAACTAGCTAAAAAACTAGGCTAATCTCAATGCACAGAGATACCATGGCAAGATCCTGAGGCCAATTGTCGTGCCATTCTTTCGCTGCTATCACCTCATGTTTCAGCATGATAATGCACGGCCCCATGTCGCAAGGATCTGTACACAATTGCTGGAACCTGAAAATGTCCCAGTTCTTCCATGGCCTGCATAATCACCAGACATTTCACCCATTGAGCATGTTTGGGATGCTCTGGATCAATGTGTACGACAGCGTGTTCCAGTTCCCGCCAATATCTAGCAACTTCGCACAGACATTGAAGAGGAGTGGGACCACAATCAACAGCCTGATCAACTCTATGCAAAGGACATGTCGCACTGCATGAGGCAAATTGTCAAACCAGATACTGACTGGTTTTCTGATCTATGCCCCTACCTTTAAAAATAAAAGGTATCTGTGACAAATGAATGCTTACCTGTATTCCCAGTCATGTGAAATCCATAGATTAGGAACTAATTTATTTATTTAAATTGACTGATTTCCTTATATGAACTGTAACTCAGTAAAATCTTGGAAATTGTTGCATGTTGTGTTTTATATTTTTGTTCAGTGTATAATTCATAACATACCTATCATATGTTTTGCAAATTCATAACATATAATACGAATTGTAATTCGTAACATATCATATGAAATGGGTGATGGACCTCCACAAATGAATACATACCATACGAAAGGCAACATATCATACTAAATGGAGTATCTCGTATTTATGTATAGAATAATACGAAACGCTATGAGACCAGGTTGGTTGAACAGTGCAGAAGTGAACCTCCCCTGACAGTTGTTCTTCTTCTTGTCAAGACCAGTATGCAGGGGATCTAGTTTCAGGCGTTTATTTTAAGCCTTATGTGTTAGCTTAGGAAGCATGAAGACCTTATCTTTCATGTCACCGAGAATTAATTACATTAAATTGATTCACACCTTTTTATAGGGTTAGGGTTCCCACAAGGCCATATCTCCATGTTACAGCCCTTGTTTACGGAAAACAGACGCAAGACAGAGGACTGACTGACTACCTGCGCTAATGAGTTATCTGCTTCTCTGACCACCTGCGTGTAAACGGAAGACAGACACCACAAACCTGTTGTCACTGAAAAATACTGTATGCTGAAACTGTGTTAAACCCGGTTAAAACAGTATACAATAAGTGTATTTAGCATTGGGTGAAATAATTTGATGTTATATGAAAGTACAGGGATTTATGTTTCTAAAACCGTACCGCAGTTGAGAATCGATTCACGTTTAGATGGAGTATTTTGGCTGTTTTGGCTTCCAGAGCCAATTCGCCTTTAAACAGAACATGTAGCTAATGTCATTGGGCTATAACGAGTAGCGTTAAGGTCATTTAGTCCGTTATTAGGGTAAACATTAGCCCTACATAGCACGCCATAGGGTTTGGGTAAAATGCATGACGTTATCTATACCAGAAACATGCACCTGCAATTGACATATAACTCTGGACAGATAAGAGAAACAAACCGGTCCAATATCACATGTAATAGTCAAATAGTCTTACCAAGTCAACGCTGAATCTCACCGCTCTCTCTCTCTCTCTCTTCTATTGATGGGCCACTGGTGACGAACAAAACGTTGCCTTTCTTTTCTCTCCAAAACACTGAATAGACTGGACGGGGTCAAGGTGCCATTATTTCACTGCAACAACCAATAAGTATGTCTTCAAAACGTCTGTATAAATGAACGTTGCGGTGAGGTGGATAATAACGCTGCTGGTCAAACCCGACTTGACTCCAACCTCCCAGGTTGATGCCAGAGCGATCGGAAGTTGCGGTATTAAAACAAAGTGGTATGTAAATGTCTATAGTTGTTTTGTCCTCGCTGTTGTAGGGTAGCTCAGACGGACGACAGTTCCGGAGGCAGGGAGATAAAGCTTTGGCGAGCAGCTTTAGAGAGTGACAGGTGTGAGTACAGGTAACGCAACCTGCGGGAGGGGAGGGGCGGACTATAGAAGGTCGGGGGCGGGGTATAACATATTCTAGTGAAGTACGTCCTGTATCTCAAACCAAACCAGGCTTTCATTATGTTGTGTTTGTTGTTTGAATTCAGTTTTATTTTGCAAATATGCTCTGTATATGGTCAAATCACAACACATTATTTAACTAATATTCTTTGTGGGCAACATTTAAGAAATTAAAAAAACTCCAAAAAGACAGTTCAATCATCAAGTCAATGAGACAGTGGACGAGGGTCTTGCATGAAGTTAGACACATTTGAAAAGACATTTAGACAAAGAAAACAGTCCAGTATCCATGCATTTATAGCTTTAATCTTCTTCTTAATTCTTATACCTTTTAACATGTACTGACTGCAATGTACAGTCAGTATTCTGTCTCCAGGTATGTAATTGTGTATGGTAGGGGAGAGGCAGCTTCAATGTACAGTCAGTATTCTGTCTCCAGGTATGTAATTGTGTATGGTAGGGGAGAGGCAGCTTCAATGTACAGTCAGTATTCTGTCTCCAGGTATGTAATTGTGTATGGTAGGGGAGAGGCAGCTTCAATGTACAGTCAGTATTCTGTCTCCAGGTATGTAATTGTGTATGGTAGGGGAGAGGCAGCTTCAATGTACAGTCAGTATTCTGTCTCCAGGTATGTAATTGTGTATGGTAGGGGAGAGGCAGCTTCAATGTACAGTCAGTATTCTGTCTCCAGGTATGTAATTGTGTATGGTAGGGGAGAGGCAGCTTCAAGTTGCTGGCTGAAAGAGGAGCGACAGCGTGGAACATTACCCTGGTTTCAATGACACAGACAGGTTACGAATGACCGCTGGCTCTTTGTCCAGGTAGGCCCTATCTTTCTCCATCTCAATGTCCTGGTACAAACGACCGTGTAGAAGACTATAGGTTTCGCTCACAAACGGAAGTGAATTAGTAGCCTGAATCCAAAACTCAGTTCCATTTCACTTCACGGTTTCAGTCTGGCTATCTTTACAGTAAAACCACTTGAGCCTACGTCTGTAATGAGGGGCCTTGTTTTCAAAACAGGAGGCGATATAAACATGTTTATGTGTGAAATATAGCATATGTAACTTCTAAGTAATATCTGATTTACAATCATGTAACAACTGAGAATTGTAACTGCACTAGCAGTCTGAATTTGTTCTAGCTGGACCAGTCTGACGTTGTTCTAGCTGGGCCAGTCTGAAGTTGTTCTAGCTGGACCAGTCTGACGTTGTTCTAGCTGGGCCAGTCTGAAGTTGTTCTAGCTGGACCAGTCTGAATTTGTTCTAGCTGGGCCAGTCTGAAGTTGTTCTAGCTGGACCAGTCTGACGTTGTTCTAGCTGGGCCAGTCTGAAGTTGTTCTAGCTGGACCAGTCTGAAGTTGTTCTAGCTGGACCAGTCTGACGTTGTTCTAGCTGGACCAGTCTGACGTTGTTCTAGCTGGGCCAGTCTGAAGTTGTTCTAGCTGGACCAGTCTGACGTTGTTCTAGCTGGGCCAGTCTGAAGTTGTTCTAGCTGGACCAGTCTGAATTTGTTCTAGCTGGGCCAGTCTGAAGTTGTTCTAGCTGGACCAGTCTGACGTTGTTCTAGCTGGGCCAGTCTGAAGTTGTTCTAGCTGGACCAGTCTGACGTTGTTCTAGCTGGGCCAGTCTGAAGTTGTTCTAGCTGGACCAGTCTGAAGTTGTTCTAGCTGGGCCAGTCTGAAGTTGTTCTAGCTGGACCAGTCTGAAGTTGTTCTAGCTGGACCAGTCTGAATTTGTTCTAGCTGGGCCAGTCTGAATTTCTTCTAGCTGGGCCAGTCTGAAGTTGTTCTAGCTGGACCAGTCTGAAGTTGTTCTTGCTGGACCAGTCTGAAGTTGTTCTAGCTGGACCAGTCTGAAGTTGTTCTAGCTGAACCAGTCTGAAGTTGTTCTTGCTGGACCAGTCTGAAGTTGTTCTAGCTGGACCAGTCTGAAGTTGTTCTAGCTGGGCCAGTCTGAAGTTGTTCTAGCTGGACCAGTCTGAAGTTGATCTAGCTGGACCAGTCTGAAGTTGTTCTAGCTGGACCAGTCTGAAGTTGTTCTAGCTGGACCAGTCTGAAGTTGTTCTAGCTGGACCAGTCTGAAGTTATTCTAGCTGGACCAGTCTGAAGTTGTTCTAGCTGGACCAGTCTGAAGTTGTTCCCTCTGTTAAATGTCATGTCATGGTATGCTGTGGTATGTTCTTGCTGTTGTCATTCTGTTATTTACTTGTCTCTTAGTATGCCCAGCAAAAATGACCCCAATTAAATCTTTATACATTAGAGATATTTTGTGTGGTTGTTTTGTTAGGATCCCTATTAGCTTGTTGTTGTTTTGTTAGGATCCCTATTAGCTTGTTGTTGTTGTTTTGTTAGGATCCCTATTAGCTTGTTGTTGTTGTTTTATTAGGATCCCTATTCGCTTGTTGTTGTTGTTTTGTTAGGATCCCTATTAGCTTGTTGTTGTTGTTTTGTTAGGATCCCTATTAGCTTGTTGTTGTTGTTTTATTAGGATCCCTATTAGCTTGTTGTTGTTTTGTTAGGATCCCTATTAGCTTGTTGTTGTTTTGTTAGGATCCCTATTAGCTTGTTGTTGTTTTGTTAGGATCCCTATTAGCTTGTTGTTGTTTTATTAGGATCCCTATTAGCCTGTTGTTGTTGTTTTATTAGGATCCCTATTAGCTTGTTGTTGTTGTTTTATTAGCTTGTTGTTGTTGTTTTATTAGGATCCCTATTAGCTTGTTGTTGTTTTGTTAGGATCCCTATTAGCTTGTTGTTGTTTTGTTAGGATCCCTATTAGCTTGTTGTTGTTTTATTAGGATCCCTATTAGCTTGTTGTTGTTGTTTTATTAGGATCCCTATTAGCTTGTTGTTGTTTTATTAGGATCCCTATTAGTTTGTTGTTGTTGTTTTGTTAGGATCCCTATTAGCTTGTTGTTGTTGTTTTATTAGGGTCCCTATTAGCTTGTTGTTGTTGTTTTATTAGGATCCCTATTAGCTTGTTGTTGTTGTTTTATTAGGATCCCTATTAGCTTGTTGTTGTTTTATTAGGATCCCTATTAGCTTGTTGTTGTTGTTTTATTAGGATCCCTATTAGCTTGTTGTTGTTTTATTAGGATCCCTATTAGCTTGTTGTTGTTTTGTTAGGATCCCTATTAGCTTGTTGTTGTTGTTTTATTAGGATCCCTATTAGCTTGTTGTTGTTTTGTTAGGATCCCTATTAGCTTGTTGTTGTTGTTTTATTAGGATCCCTATTAGCTTGTTGTTGTTTTGTTAGGATCCCTATTAGCTTGTTGTTGTTGTTTTATTAGGATCCCTATTAGCTTGTTGTTGTTGTTTTATTAGGATCCCTATTAGCTTGTTGTTGTTGTTTTATTAGGATCCCTATTAGCTTGTTGTTGTTGTTTTATTAGGATCCCTATTAGCTTGTTGTTGTTGTTTTGTTAGGATCCCTATTAGCTTGTTGTTGTTGTTTTGTTAGGATCCCTATTAGCTTGTTGTTGTTGTTTTATTAGGATCCCTATTAGCTTGTTGTTGTTGTTTTATTAGGATCCCTATTAGCTTGTTGTTGTTGTTTTATTAGGATCCCTATTAGCTTGTTGTTATTTTGTTTTGTTAGGATCCCTATTAGCTTGTTGTTGTTGTTTTATTAGGATCCCTATTAGCTTGTTGTTGTTGTTTTATTAGGATCCCTATTAGCTTGTTGTTGCTGTTTTATTAGGATCCCTATTCGCTTGTTGTTGTTGTTTTGTTAGGATCCCTATTAGCTTGTTGTTGTTGTTTTGTTAGGATCCCTATTAGCTTGTTGTTGTTTTATTAGGATCCCTATTAGCTTGTTGTTGTTGTTTTATTAGGATCCCTATTAGCTTGTTGTTGTTGTTTTATTAGGATCCCTATTAGCTTGTTGTTGTTGTTTTATTAGGATCCCTATTCGCTTGTTGTTGTTGTTTTGTTAGGATCCCTATTAGCTTGTTGTTGTTGTTTTGTTAGGATCCCTATTAGCTTGTTGTTGTTTTATTAGGATCCCTATTAGCTTGTTGTTGTTGTTTTATTAGGATCCCTATTAGCTTGTTGTTGTTGTTTTATTAGGATCCCTATGAGCTTGTTGTTGTTGTTTTATTAGGATCCCTATTAGCTTGTTGTTGTTGTTTTATTAGGATCCCTATTAGCTTGTTGTTGTTGTTTTATTAGAATCCCTATTAGTTTGTTGTTGTTGTTTTATTAGAATCCCTATTAGCTTGTTGTTGTTGTTTTATTAGCTTGTTGTTGTTGTTTTATTAGGATCCCTATTAGCTTGTTGTTGTTGTTTTATTAGCTTGATGTTGTTGTTTTATTAGCTTGTTGTTGTTGTTTTATTAGGATCCCTATTAGTTTGTTGTTGTTGTTTTATTAGGATCCCTATTAGCTTGTTGTTGTTGTTTTATTAGCTTGATGTTGTTGTTTTATTAGCTTGTTGTTGTTGTTTTATTAGGATCCCTATTAGCTTGTTGTTGTTGTTTTATTAGGATCCCTATTAGCTTGTTGTTGTTGTTTTATTAGCTTGATGTTGTTGTTTTATTAGAATCCCTATTAGCTTGTTGTTGTTGTTTTATTAGCTTGATGTTGTTGTTTTATTAGCTTGTTGTTGTTGTTTTATTAGGATCCCTATTAGTTTGTTGTTGTTGTTTTGTTAGGATCCCTATTAGCTTGTTGTTGTTGTTTTATTAGGATCCCTATTAGCTTGTTGTTGTTGTTTTATTAGGATCCCTATTAGCTTGTTGTTGTTGTTTTATTAGGATCCCTATTAGCTTGTTGTTGTTGTTTTATTAGGATCCCTATTAGCTTGTTGTTGTTGTTTTATTAGCTTGATGTTGTTGTTTTATTAGGATCCCTATTAGCTTGTTGTTGTTGTTTTATTAGGATCCCTATTAGCTTGTTGTTGTTGTTTTATTAGCTTGATGTTGTTGTTTTATTAGAATCCCTATTAGCTTGTTGTTGTTGTTTTATTAGCTTGATGTTGTTGTTTTATTAGCTTGTTGTTGTTGTTTTATTAGGATCCCTATTAGTTTGTTGTTGTTGTTTTATTAGGATCCCTATTAGCTTGTTGTTGTTGTTTTATTAGGATCCCTATTAGCTTGTTGTTGTTGTTTTATTAGGATCCCTATTAGCTTATTGTTGTTGTTTTATTAGGATCCCTATTAGCTTGTTGTTGTTGTTTTATTAGGATCCCTATTAGCTTGTTGTTGTTGTTTTATTAGGATCCCTATTAGCTTGTTGTTGTTGTTTTATTAGAATCCCTATTAGCTTGTTGTTGTTGTTTTATTAGAATCCCTATTAGTTTGTTGTTGTTTAATTAGGATCCCTATTAGCTTGTTGTTGTTTTGTTAGGATCCCTATTAGCTTGTTGTTATTGTTTTGTTAGGATCCCTATTAGCTTGTTGTTGTTGTTTTATTAGAATCCCTATTAGCTTGTTGTTGTTTTGTTAGGATCCCTATTAGCTTGTTGTTGTTGTTTTGTTAGGATCCCTATTAGCTTGTTGTTGTTGTTTTATTAGCTTGTTGTTGTTGTTTTATTAGGATCCCTATTAGCTTATTGTTGTTGTTGTTTTATTAGGATCCCTATTAGCTTGTTGTTGTTGTTTTATTAGCTTGTTGTTGTTGTTTTGTTAGGATCCCTATTAGCTTGTTGTTGTTGTTTTATTAGCTTGTTGTTGTTGTTTTGTTAGGATCCCTATTAGCTTATTGTTGTTGTTGTTTTATTAGGATCCCTATTAGCTTGTTGTTGTTGTTTTGTTAGGAACCCTATTAGCTTGTTGTTGTTTTATTAGGATCCCTATTAGCTTGTTGTTGTTTTGTTAGGATCCCTATTAGCTTGTTGTTGTTGTTTTATTAGGATCCCTATTAGCTTGTTGTTGTTGTTTTATTAGGATCCCTATTAGCTTGTTGTTGTTGTTTTATTAGGATCCCTATTAGCTTGTTTTTGTTTTGTTAGGATCCCTATTAGCTTGTTGTTGTTTTATTAGGATCCCTATTAGTTTGTTGTTGTTGTTTTATTAGGATCCCTATTAGCTTGTTGTTGTTGTTTTATTAGGATCCCTATTAGCTTGTTGTTGTTTTATTAGGATCCCTATTAGCTTGTTGTTGTTGTTTTATTAGGATCCCTATTAGCTTGTTGTTGTTGTTTTATTAGGATCCCTATTAGCTTGTTGTTGTTTTATTAGGATCCCTATTAGCTTGTTGTTGTTTTGTTAGGATCCCTATTAGCTTGTTGTTGTTTTATTAGGATCCCTATTAGTTTGTTGTTGTTGTTTTATTAGGATCCCTATTAGCTTGTTGTTGTTGTTTTATTAGGATCCCTATTAGCTTGTTGTTGTTGTTTTGTTAGGATCCCTATTAGCTTGTTGTTGTTTTGTTAGGATCCCTATTAGCTTGTTGTTGTTTTATTGGGATCCCTATTAGCTTGTTGTTGTTTTGTTAGGATCCCTATTAGCTTGTTGTTGTTTTATTAGGATCCCTATTAGCTTGTTGTTGTTTTATTAGGATCCCTATTAGCTTGTTGTTGTTTTATTAGAATCCCTATTAGTTTGTTGTTTTTGTTTTATTAGCTTGTTGTTGTTGTTTTGTTAGGATCCCTATTAGCTTGTTGTTGTTTTGTTAGGATCCCTATTAGCTTGTTGTTGTTTTATTAGGATCCCTATTAGCTTGTTGTTGTTGTTTTAATAGGACCCCTATTAGCTTGTTGTTGTTGTTTTATTAGGATCCCTATTAGCTTGTTGTTGTTTTGTTAGGATCCCTATTAGCTTGTTGTTGTTGTTTTGTTAGGATCCCTATTAGCTTGTTGTTGTTTTGTTAGGATCCCTATTAGCTTGTTGTTATTTTGTTAGGATCCCTATTAGCTTGTTGTTGTTTTGTTAGGATCCCTATTAGCTTGTTGTTGTTTTATTAGGATCCCTATTAGCTTGTTGTTGTTTTATTAGGATCCCTATTATCTTGTTGTTGTTATTTTTTTATTGTTTTTATTGTTTTTTTTAAATCCAATTTTCTCCCCAATTTTCGTGGTAAATCTAAAAAGTCTGTTGTAAATTTGTTTACAGAGAAATAGCATTGTATTTAGTCAAAGACAATTTTTTTCCCAACAGTTTGCTAAGAGCTGGCAGCAAGCTGATAGGTCTGCTGTTAGAACCAGTAAAGGCAGCTTTACCTCTAGCCTGGTTGCTGGTCTGTTTCTCCTCATTTGCCAACTCCTTTTGGAATTGTCATAGCAGAACATTTGTCAAGAGAGCAGAAACAGATTTTCACCCAGGCTTGCACTGCTAGTCACGTCTCCATCCACATACCAGCAGCACTCAGAAACAAACATTCCACAGAGCACTTCATTTTGCTCACAGACTGCTTATACCTGTGTTGGTACTGCATGTGTGTAACACGCAGAATTATAATGTGTTGAAGCAGGTTACTCTGGAAACCTTGAGTCTGAGGCTAAATATGAACTTTAGCTGTCACTGTGAAAGATGCTGTTTGAAGGAAGATAGCTGAAGAGGGGGGGAGAGAGAGGTGGGTGGAGAGGGAGCGACAGCGAGGGGTGGAAAGAGAGGGAGTGGAGAGGGAGGGAGGGAGGTAAGGGGGGTAGGGGGTGGAGAGGGAGGGATAGAGAGGCAGGCAAATTTGACCCCAATAACTACCGTGGGATTTGCATCAACAGCAACCTTGGGAAAATCCTCTGCATTATCATTAACAGCAGACGTGTACATTACCTCAGTGAAAACAATGTCCTGAGCAAATGTCAAATTGGCATTTTACCAAATTACCTGCACACCCTAATTGACAAACAAACAAACCCAAACAAACCCATGAGTCTTCTCATGCTTTGTTGATTTCAAAAAAGCTATTGACTCAATTTGGCATGAGGGTCTGCTATACAAATTGATGGAAACATTATAAAATCCATGTACACCAACAACAAGTGTTAAAATTGGCAAAAACACACATTACTTTCCACAGGGCCGTGGGGTGAGACAGGGCCGTGGGGTGAGACAGCTCCGTGGGGTGAGACAGCTCCGTGGGGTGAGACAGGGCCGTGGGGTGAGACAGGGCCGTGGGGTGAGACAGGGCCGTGGGGTGAGACAGGGCCGTGGGGTGAGACAGGGCCGTGGGGTGAGACAGGGCCATGGGGTGAGACAGGGCCATGGGGTGAGACAGGGCCATGGGGTGAGACAGGGCCATGGGGTGAGACAGGGCCGTGGGGTGAGACAGGTCCGTGGGGTGAGACAGGTCCGTGGGGTGAGACAGGTCCGTGGGGTGAGACAGGTCCGTGGGGTGAGACAGGGCCGTGGGGTGAGACAGGGCCGTGGGATGAGACAGGGCCGTGGGGTGAGACAGGGCCGTGGGGTGAGACAGGGCCGTGGGGTGAGACAGGGATGTAGCTTGAGCCCCACTCTCTTCAACATATATATCAACGAATTGGCGAGGGTACTGGAACAGTCTGCAGCACCCGGCCTCACCCTACTAGAATCTGAAGTCAAATGTCTACTCTTTGCTGATGATCTGGTGCTTCTGTCCCCAAGCAAGGAGGGTCTACAGCAGCACCTAGATCTTCTGCACAGATTCTGTCAGACCTGGGCCCTTACAGTAAATCTCAGTAAGATAAAAAATAATGGTGTTCCAAAAAAGGTCCAGTCGCCAGGACCACAAATACAAATTCCATCTAGACACCGTTGCACTATAGCACACAAAAAACTATAGATACCTCGGCCTAAACATCAGCGCCACAGATAACTTCCACAAAGCTGTGAACGAGCTGAGAGACAAGGCAAGAAGGGCCTTCAACATACCAATTAGGATCTGACTAAAATACTTGAATCTTTTATAGAACTCATTGCCCTTTATGGTTGTGAGGTCTGGGGTCCGCTCAACCACCAAGAATTCACAAAATGGGACAAACACCAAATTGAGACTCTGCATGCAGAATTCTGCAAAAATATCCCCTGTGTACAACGTAAAACACCAAATAACGCATGCAGAGCAGAATTAGGCCGATACCCACTAATGATCAAAATCCAGAAAATAGCCTTTAAATTCTACAACCACCTAAAAGGAAGCGATTCTCAAACCTTCCATAACAAAGTCATCATCTACAGAGAGATGAACCTGGAGAAGAGTCCCCTAAGCAAGCTGGTCCTGGGGCTCTGTTCACAAACACAAACAGACCCTACAGAGCCCCAGGACTGCAACACAATTAAACCTTACCAAATCATAAGAAAACAAAAAGATAATTACTTGACAGATTTGAAAGAATTCACACAAAAAACAGAGCAAACTAGAATGCTGTTTGACCACTGACCCAAAATTAAGGAAAGATATGACTATGTACAACTCAGTGAGCATAGCCTTGCTATTGAGAAAAGCCGCCGTAGGCAGACCTGGCTCTCAAGAGAAGACAGGCTATGTGCTCACTGCCCACAAAATGAGGTGGAAACTGAGCTGCACTTCCTAACCTCCTGCCCAATGTATGACCATATTAGAGACACATATTTCCCTCAGATTACACAGACTCACAAAGAATTCGAACAAACAAACCCAATTTTGATAAACTCCCATATCTATTGGGTGAAATACCACAGTGTCCCATCACAACAGCAATATTTGTGATACGTTGACACAAGAAAAGGGCAACCAGTGAAGAACAAACACCATTGTAAATACAACCCATATTTATGTTTATTTATTTTTCCTTTTGTACTTTAACTACTTGCACATCATTGCAACATTGTCTATAGACACAATATGACATTTGAAATGTCTTTATTCTTTTGGAACTTTTGTGAGTGTAATGTTTAATGTAAATTTGTATTGTTTATTTCTTTTTTGTTTATTATCTACTTCACTTGCTTTAGCAATGTTAACATATGCCAATAAAGCCCTTAAATTTAAATTTAATTTAATTGAGAGGGGTGGAGAGCAAAATAGGGGTGGAGGTGGAGAGAGGGGTGGAGGTGGAGAGAGTGTTAGGGGGAGGGAGAGAGAGAAGGGGGTAGAGAGAGAGAGAGAGTGAGTGGGGTGGATAGTGGGTGAAGAGAGAGAGAGAGAGGGGGAGGGAGGGAGAAAGAAAGAAAGAAAGAAAGAAAGAAAGAAAGAAAGAAAGAAAGAAAGAAAGAAAGAAAGAAAGAAAGAAAGAAAACGAAAGAAAGAAAGAAAGAAAGAGAGGGGGGGTGCAAAGAGAGAGAGGGAGAGAGAGGGAGGGGTGGAGAGGGAGAGGGACTCTGGGGGCAGGTAAAGGGTAGTAAACAACATGGCTTAAAGTGCCATTACCTACCAAAGAAAGGTACGTGATAAAGGTGGATTGGTATTTGAGAAAGTCCCTGTCTATCCTAGCCAGAATATCACCCTGTCTCAATTCTCTCCCTACCTCTCCCCCTTGGCCTTATCACTCTGCTGTTTGCAGAATTGCAGGGTGTAACCAACCAACAATGGGGCTAATGTTGAAGAGTTAGAGCCAAGGAGGGAGGGGCTGCGAGGGACTTGGGACCGGCTGAATGATTACAAATGTGCTGCTTATAAGAACACAGGAGATCCGTGGTGCATAGGATGTTATTTGCATGTCCGTTTTAATGTAACCTATAGATGTGAAGAAACTCTTAGAACTGTACACCAACTGTTAGGGAATGTATTGTTTTGTTTGAGACTTATGAAACCGAGGCATAAAATCTCTGTCCCTTCGGTTTGTAAAAGTTACTAAGACATCTCTGCCCTCTACTGGACAAAACTGGTTTGAAAATGTTTTTTGTACAGCACAAGTCAAGAATAACAATTTACAAAAATAATTAACAAAAAATAACCAGAAATGTAAACATAAACAGTACATATTAAGGTAAGGGTTAAGATTTGGGATCATGTTAAAACAGGTCTTTGGGATAATGTTAAAACAGTTATTTGGGATAATGTTAAGGGATAATGTTAAAACAGGTCTTTGGGATCATGTTAAAACAGGTGTTTGGGATAATGTTAAAACAGGTGTTTGGGATCATGTTAAAACAGGTGTTTGGGATAATGTTAAAACAGGTGTTTTGGATCATGTTAAAACGGGTGTTTGGGATAATGTTAAAACAGGTCTTTGGCATCATGTTAAAACAGGTCTTTGGGATCATGTTAAAACAGGCCTTTGGGATCATGTTAAAACAGGCCTTTGGGATAATGTTAAAACAGGCCTTTGGGATAATGTTAAAACAGGTGTTTGGGATCATGTTAAAACGGGTGTTTGGGATCATGTTAAAACAGGTGTTTGGGATAATGTTAAAACAGGCCTTTGGGATCATGTTAAAACGGGTGTTTGGGATCATGTTAAAACAGGTGTTTGGGATAATGTTAAAACAGGCCTTTGGGATCATGTTAAAACAGGCCTTTGGGATCATGTTAAAACAGGCCTTTGGGATCATGTTAAAACGGGTGTTTGGGATCATGTTAAAACAGGTGTTTGGGATAATGTTAAAACAGGCCTTTGGGATCATGTTAAAACAGGCCTTTGGGATCATGTTAAAACAGGCCTTTGGGATAATGTTAAAACAGGCCTTTGGGATAATGTTAAAACAGGTGTTTGGGATCATGTTAAAACAGGCCTTTGGGATAATGTTAAAACAGGCCTTTGGGATCATGTTAAAACAGGCCTTTGGGATAATGTTAAAACAGGCCTTTGGGATAATGTTAAAACAGGCCTTTGGGATCATGTTAAAACAGGTGTTTGGGATAATGTTAAAACAGGTGTTTGGGATAATGTTAAAACAGGCCTTTGGGATCATGTTAAAACAGGCCTTTGGGATCATGTTAAAACAGGCCTTTGGGATAATGTTAAAACAGGCCTTTGGGATAATGTTAAAACAGGTCTTTGGGATAATGTTAAAACAGGCCTTTGGGATCATGTTAAAACAGGCCTTTGGGATAATGTTAAAACAGGCCTTTGGGATCATGTTAAAACAGGCCTTTGGGATCATGTTAAAACAGGCCTTTGGGATCATGTTAAAACAGGCCTATGCGATCATGTTAAAACAGGTCTTTGGGATAATGTTAAAACAGTTCTTTGGGATAATGTTAAAACAGGTGTTTGGGATCATGTTAAAACAGGTCTTTTGTGTGTGTTTTTTTGTTGCCATACATCGACTGAGTCTCCTTATCCCACTAGTATTCTGAAAACCCTGAGTTGATGCTCAGTCATTACATCCTGAGTTGATGCTCAGTCATTACATCCTGAGTTGATGCTCAGTCATTACATCCTGAGTTGATGCTCAGTCATTATTACATCCTGAGTTGATGCTCAGTCATTACACCCTGCGTTGATGCTCAGTCATTTCCAAAAATACAGAAAGAGGGTTTACCTTCATTACGCCCTGCCTCATCACAGCTCTACCAGACCCACCCCGCCTCAGCACAGCTCTACCAGACCCACCCCGCCTCAGCACAGTTCTGTTAGACCCACCCCGCCTCAGCACAGCTCTACCAGACCCACCCCGCCTCAGCAGAGCTCTACCAGACCCGCCCTGCCTCAGCACAGCTTTGTTAGACCTGCCCTACCTCAGCAAAGCTCTACCAGACCCGCCCTGCCTCAGCACAGCTTTGTTAGACCTGCCCTACCTCAGCACAGCTCTACCAGACCCGTCCTGCCTCAGCACAGCTCTACCAGACCCGCCCTGCCTCAGCACAGCTCTGTTAGACCCGCCCTGCCTTAGCACAGCTCTATTAGACCCGCCCTGCCTCAGCACAGCTCTACCAGACCCGCCCTGCCTTAGCACAGCTCTATTAGACCCGCCCTGCCTCAGCACAGCTCTACTAGACCCACCCCGACTCAGCACAGCTCTACCAGACCCGCCCCGCCTCAGCACAGCTCTACTAGACCCGCCCTGCCTTAGCACAGCTCTACTAGACCCGCCCTGCCTCAGCACAGCTCTACCAGACCCACCCCGACTCAGCACAGCTCTACCAGACCCACCCCGCCTCAGCACAGCTCTACTAGACCCGCCCCGCCTCAGCACAGCTCTACTAGACCCGCCCCGCCTCAGCACAGCTCTACTAGACCCGCCCCGCCTCAGCACAGCTCTACTAGACCCGCCCCGCCTCAGCACAGCTCTACTAGACCCGCCCCGCCTCAGCACAGCTCTACCAGACCCACCCCGACTCAGCACAGCTCTACCAGACCCACCCCGACTCAGCACAGCTCTACCAGACCCACCCTGCCTCAGCACAGCTCTACCAGACCCGCCCTGCCTCAGCACAGCTCTACCAGACCCGCCCTGCCTCAGCACAGCTCTACCAGACCCGCCCTGCCTCAGCACAGCTCTACCAGACCCGCCCTGCCTCAGCACAGCTCTACCAGACCCGCCCTGCCTCAGCACAGCTCTACCAGACCCACCCCGACTCAGCACAGCTCTACCAGACCCGCCCTGCCTCAGCACAGCTCTACCAGACCCGCCCTGCCTCAGCACAGCTCTACCAGACCCGCCCTGCCTCAGCACAGCTCTACCAGACCCGCCCTGCCTCAGCACAGCTCTACCAGACCCGCCCTGCCTCAGCACAGCTCTACCAGACCCCACCCCGCCTCAGCACAGCTCTACTAGACCCGCCCTGCCTCAGCACAGCTCTACCAGACCAACCCCGACTCAGCACAGCTCTACCAGACCCGCCCTGCCTCAGCACAGCTCTACCAGACCCCACCCCGCCTCAGCACAGCTCTACTAGACCCGCCCTGCCTCAGCACAGCTCTACCAGACCCGCCCTGCTTCAGCACAGCTCTACCAGACCGCACCCCGCCTCAGCACAGCTCTACTAGACCCGCCCTGCCTCAGCACAGCTCTACTAGACCCGCCCTGCCTCAGCACAGCTCTACCAGACCCACCCCGACTCAGCACAGCTCTACCAGACCCGCCCTGCCTCAGCACAGCTCTACCAGACCCGCCCTGCCTCAGCACAGCTCTACCAGACCCGCCCTGCCTCAGCACAGCTCTACCAGACCCGCCCTGCCTCAGCACAGCTCTACTAGACCCGCCCTGCCTCAGCACAGCTCTACCAGACCCGCCCTGCCTCAGCACAGCTCTACCAGACCCACCCTGCCTCAGCACAGCTCTACTAGACCCACCCTGCCTCAGCACAGCTCTACTAGACCCGCCCCGACTCAGCACAGCTCTACCAGACCCGCCCCGCCTCAGCACAGCTCTACTAGACCCGCCCTGCCTTAGCACAGCTCTACTAGACCCGCCCTGCCTCAGCACAGCTCTACCAGACCCACCCCGACTCAGCACAGCTCTACCAGACCCACCCCGCCTCAGCACAGCTCTACTAGACCCGCCCCGCCTCAGCACAGCTCTACTAGACCCGCCCCGCCTCAGCACAGCTCTACTAGACCCGCCCTGCCTCAGCACAGCTCTACTAGACCCGCCCCGCCTCAGCACAGCTCTACTAGACCCGCCCCGCCTCAGCACAGCTCTACCAGACCCACCCCGACTCAGCACAGCTCTACCAGACCCACCCCGACTCAGCACAGCTCTACCAGACCCGCCCTGCCTCAGCACAGCTCTACCAGACCCGCCCTGCCTCAGCACAGCTCTACCAGACCCGCCCTGCCTCAGCACAGCTCTACCAGACCCGCCCTGCCTCAGCACAGCTCTACCAGACCCGCCCTGCCTCAGCACAGCTCTACCAGACCCGCCCTGCCTCAGCACAGCTCTACCAGACCCGCCCTGCCTCAGCACAGCTCTACCAGACCCGCCCTGCCTCAGCACAGCTCTACCAGACCCACCCCGACTCAGCACAGCTCTACCAGACCCGCCCTGCCTCAGCACAGCTCTACCAGACCCGCCCTGCCTCAGCACAGCTCTACCAGACCCGCCCTGCCTCAGCACAGCTCTACCAGACCCGCCCTGCCTCAGCACAGCTCTACCAGACCCGCCCTGCCTCAGCACAGCTCTACCAGACCCCACCCCGCCTCAGCACAGCTCTACTAGACCCGCCCTGCCTCAGCACAGCTCTACCAGACCCACCCCGACTCAGCACAGCTCTACCAGACCCGCCCTGCCTCAGCACAGCTCTACCAGACCCCACCCTGCCTCAGCACAGCTCTACTAGACCCGCCCTGCCTCAGCACAGCTCTACCAGACCCGCCCTGCCTCAGCACAGCTCTACCAGACCCCACCCCGCCTCAGCAAAGCTCTACTAGACCCGCCCTGCCTCAGCACAGCTCTACTAGACCCGCCCTGCCTCAGCACAGCTCTACCAGACCCACCCCGACTCAGCACAGCTCTACCAGACCCACCCTGCCTCAGCACAGCTCTACCAGACCCGCCCTGCCTCAGCACAGCTCTACCAGACCCGCCCTGCCTCAGCACAACTCTACCAGACCCGCCCTGCCTCAGCACAGCTCTACTAGACCCGCCCCGCCTCAGCACAGCTCTACTAGACCCGCCCCGCCTCAGCACAGCTCTACCAGACCCACCCCGACTCAGCACAGCTCTACCAGACCCACCCCGACTCAGCACAGCTCTACCAGACCCGCCCTGCCTCAGCACAGCTCTACCAGACCCGCCCTGCCTCAGCACAGCTCTACCAGACCCGCCCTGCCTCAGCACAGCTCTACCAGACCCGCCCTGCCTCAGCACAGCTCTACCAGACCCCACCCCGCCTCAGCACAGCTCTACTAGACCCGCCCTGCCTCAGCACAGCTCTACCAGACCCACCCCGACTCAGGACAGCTCTACCAGACCCGCCCTGCCTCAGCACAGCTCTACCAGACCCCACCCCGCCTCAGCACAGCTCTACTAGACCCGCCCTGCCTCAGCACAGCTCTACCAGACCCGCCCTGCCTCAGCACAGCTCTACCAGACCCCACCCCGCCTCAGCACAGCTCTACTAGACCCGCCCTGCCTCAGCACAGCTCTACTAGACCCGCCCTGCCTCAGCACAGCTCTACCAGACCCACCCCGACTCAGCACAGCTCTACCAGACCCGCCCTGCCTCAGCTCAGCTCTACCAGACCCGCCCTGCCTCAGCACAGCTCTACCAGACCCGCCCTGCCTCAGCACAGCTCTACCAGACCCGCCCTGCCTCAGCACAGCTCTACTAGACCCGCCCTGCCTCAGCACAGCTCTACCAGACCCGCCCTGCCTCAGCACAGCTCTACCAGACCCACCCTGCCTCAGCACAGCTCTACTAGACCCACCCTGCCTCAGCACAGCTCTACTAGACCCGCCCCGCCTCAGCACAGCTCTACCAGACCCACCCCGCCTCAGCACAGCTCTACCAGACCCGCCCCGCCTCAGCACAGCTCTACCAGACCCGCCCTGCCTCAGCACAGCTCTACTAGACCCGCCCTGCCTCAGCACAGCTCTACCAGACCCACCCTGCCTCAGCACAGCTCTACCAGACCCACCCTGCCTCAGCACAGCTCTACCAGACCCACCCTGCCTCAGCACAACTCTACCAGACCCGCCCCGACTCAGCACAGCTCTACCAGACCCGCCCTGCCTCAGCACAGCTCTACCAGACCCGCCCTGCCTCAGCACAACTCTACCAGACCCACCCTGCCTCAGCACAGCTCTACCAGACCCGCCCTGCCTCAGCACAACTCTACCAGACCCGCCCTGCCTCAGCACAGCTCTACCAGACCCGCCCTGCCTCAGCACAGCTCTACCAGACCCACCCTGCCTCAGCACAACTCTACCAGACCCGCCCTGCCTCAGCACAACTCTACCAGACCCGCCCTGCCTCAGCACAGCTCTACCAGACCCGCCCTGCCTCAGCACAGCTCTACCAGACCCGCCCTGCCTCAGCACAGCTCTACCAGACCCGCCCTGCCTCAGCACAGCTCTACCAGACCCGCCCTGCCTCAGCACAGCTCTACCAGACCCGCCCTGCCTCAGCACAGCTCTACCAGACCCACCCTGACTCAGCACAGCTCTACTAGACCCGCCCTGCCTCAGCACAGCTCTACTAGACCCCCCCCCGACTCAGCACAGCTCTACCAGACCCGCCCTGCCTCAGCACAGCTCTACCAGACCCACCCTGACTCAGCACAGCTCTACTAGACCCGCCCTGCCTCAGCACAGCTCTACTAAGCTCTACTAAGGCGGTGACCCGTTCCTGTAGGTTCATGCTCTACAACATTCGCAGAGTACGACCCTGCCTCACGCAGGAAGCGGCGCAGGTCCTAATCCAGGCACTTTTCATCTCCCGTCTGGATTACTGCAACTCGCTGTTGGCTGGGCTCCCTGCCTGTGCCATTAAACCCCTACAACTCATCCAGAACGCCGCAGCCCGTCTGGTGTTCAACTTTCCCAAGTTCTCTCACGTCACCCCGCTCCTCCGCTCTCTCCACTGGCTTCCAGTTGAAGCTCGCATCCGCTACAAGACCATGGTGCTTGCTTACGGAGCTGTGAGGGGAACGGCACCTCCGTACCTTCAGGCTCTGATCAGGCCCTACACCCAAACAAGGGCACTGCGTTCATCCACCTCTGGCCTGCTCGCCTCCCTACCTCTGAGGAAGTACAGTTCCCGCTCAGCCCAGTCAAAACTGTTCGCTGCTCTGGCACCCCAATGGTGGAACAAACTCCCTCACGACGCCAGGTCAGCGGAGTCAATCACCACCTTCCGGAGACACCTGAAACCCCACCTCTTTAAGGAATACCTAGGATAGGATAAAGTAATCCTTCTAACCCCCCCCCCCCCTTAAAAGAGTTAGATGCACTATTGTAAAGTGGTTGTTCCACTGGATATCATAAGGTGAATGCACCAATTTGTAAGTCGCTCTGGATAAGAGCGTCTGCTAAATGACTTAAATGTAAATGTAAATGTACTAGACCCCCCCCCGACTCAGCACAGCTCTACCAGACCCACCCTGCCTCAGCACAGCTCTACCAGACCCACCCTGACTCAGCACAGCTCTACTAGACCCGCCCTGCCTCAGCACAGCTCTACTAGACCCCCCCCCGACTCAGCACAGCTCTACCAGACCCACCCTGCCTCAGCACAGCTCTACCAGACCCACCCTGACTCAGCACAGCTCTACTAGACCCACCCTGCCTCAGCACAGCTCTACTAGACCCACCCTGCCTCAGCACAGCTCTACTAGACCCACCCTGCCTCAGCACAGCTCTACTAGACCCACCCTGACTCAGCACAGCTCTACCAGACCCGCCCTGCCTCAGCACAGCTCTACTAGACCCACCCTGCCTCAGCACAGCTCTACTAGACCCCCCCCCCGACTCAGCACAGCTCTACTAGACCCACCCTGACTCAGCACAGCTCTACTAGACCCACCCTGACTCAGCACAGCTCTACTAGACCCGCCCCGACTCAGCACAGCTCTACCAGACCCACCCTGACTCAGCACAGCTCTACTAGACCCCCTCTTCCCGACTCAGCACAGCTCTACCAGACCCACCCTGCCTCAGCACAGCTCTACCAGACCCACCCTGACTCAGCACAGCTCTGCCAGACCCGCCCCGACTCAGCACAGCTCTACCAGACCCGCCCTGCCTCAGCACAGCTCTACCAGACCCGCCCTGCCTCAGCACAACTCTACCAGACCCACCCTGCCTCAGCACAGCTCTACCAGACCCGCCCTGCCTCAGCACAACTCTACCAGACCCGCCCTGCCTCAGCACAGCTCTACCAGACCCGCCCTGCCTCAGCACAGCTCTACCAGACCCGCCCTGCCTCAGCACAGCTCTACCAGACCCGCCCTGCCTCAGCACAGCTCTACCAGACCCGCCCTGCCTCAGCACAGCTCTACCAGACCCGCCCTGCCTCAGCACAGCTCTACCAGACCCACCCTAGCTCAGCACAGCTCTACTAGACCCGCCCTGCCTCAGCACAGCTCTACTAGACCCCCCCCCGACTCAGCACAGCTCTACCAGACCCGCCCTGCCTCAGCACAGCTCTACCAGACCCACCCTGACTCAGCACAGCTCTACTAGACCCGCCCTGCCTCAGCACAGCTCTACTAGACCCCCCCCCCGACTCAGCACAGCTCTACCAGACCCACCCTGCCTCAGCACAGCTCTACCAGACCCACCCTGACTCAGCACAGCTCTACTAGACCCGCCCTGCCTCAGCACAGCTCTACTAGACCCCCCCCCCCCGACTCAGCACAGCTCTACCAGACCCACCCTGCCTCAGCACAGCTCTACTAGACCCACCCTGACTCAGCACAGCTCTACTAGACCCACCCTGCCTCAGCACAGCTCTACTAGACCCACCCTGACTCAGCACAGCTCTACCAGACCCGCCCTGCCTCAGCACAGCTCTACTAGACCCACCCTGCCTCAGCACAGCTCTACTAGACCCACCCTGCCTCAGCACAGCTCTACTAGACCCACACTGCCTCAGCACAGCTCTACTAGACCCACCCTGACTCAGCACAGCTCTACCAGACCCGCCCTGCCTCAGCACAGCTCTACTAGACCCACCCTGCCTCAGCACAGCTCTACTAGACCCCCCCCGACTCAGCACAGCTCTACTAGACCCACCCTGACTCAGCACAGCTCTACTAGACCCACCCTGACTCAGCACAGCTCTACTAGACCCCCCCCCGACTCAGCACAGCTCTACTAGACCCACCCTGACTCAGCACAGCTCTACTAGACCCACCCTGACTCAGCACAGCTCTACTAGACCCGCCCCGACTCAGCACAGCTCTACCAGACCCACCCTGACTCAGCACAGCTCTACTAGACCCCCCCCGACTCAGCACAGCTCTACCAGACCCACCCTGCCTCAGCACAGCTCTACCAGACCCACCCTGCCTCAGCACAGCTCTACCAGACCCACCCCGACTCAACACAGCTCTACCAGACCCACCCTGCCTCAGCACAGCTCTACTAGACCCACCCTGCCTCAGCACAGCTCTACCAGACCCACCCTGCCTCAGCACAGCTCTACCAGACCCGCCCTGCCTCAGCACAGCTCTACTAGACCCACCCTGCCTCAGCACAGCTCTACCAGACCCACCCTGCCTCAGCACAGCTCTACCAGACCCACCCTGCCTCAGCACAGCTCTACCAGACCCGCCCTGCCTCAGCACAGCTCTACTAGACCCACCCTGCCTCAGCACAGCTCTACCAGACCCCCCCCTGACTCAGCACAGCTCTACCAGACCCACCCTGCCTCAGCACAGCTCTACCAGACCCGCCCTGCCTCAGCACAGCTCTACTAGACCCACCCTGCCTCAGCACAGCTCTACTAGACCCACCCTGCCTCAGCACAGCTCTACTAGACCCACCCTGACTCAGCACAGCTCTACCAGACCCGCCCTGCCTCAGCACAGCTCTACTAGACCCACCCTGCCTCAGCACAGCTCTACCAGACCCACCCTGCCTCAGCACAGCTCTACCAGACCCGCCCTGCCTCAGCACAGCTCTACCAGACCCGCCCTGCCTCAGCACAGCTCTACCAGACCCGCCCTGCCTCAGCACAGCTCTACCAGACCCGCCCCGACTCAGCACAGCTCTACCAGACCCGCCCTGCCTCAGCACAGCTCTACCAGACCCGCCCCGACTCAGCACAGCTCTACCAGACCCGCCCTGCCTCAGCACAGCTCTACCAGACCCGCCCTGCCTCAGCACAGCTCTACCAGACCTGCCCTGTCTCAGCACAGCTCTACTAGACCCACCCTGCCTCAGCACAGCTCTACCAGACCCACCCTGCCTCAGCACAGCTCTACCAGACCCGCCCTGCCTCAGCACAGCTCTACCAGACCCGCCCTGCCTCAGCACAGCTCTACCAGACCCGCCCTGCCTCAGCACAGCTCTACCAGACCCGCCCTGCCTCAGCACAGCTCTAGCAGACCCGCCCTGACTCAGCACAGCTCTACTAGACCCGCCCCGACTCAGCACAGCTCTACCAGACCCACCCTGACTCAGCACAGCTCTACTAGACCCCCTCTTCCCGACTCAGCACAGCTCTACCAGACCCACCCTGCCTCAGCACAGCTCTACCAGACCCACCCTGCCTCAGCACAGCTCTACCAGACCCGCCCCGACTCAGCACAGCTCTACCAGACCCGCCCTGCCTCAGCACAGCTCTACCAGACCCGCCCTGCCTCAGCACAACTCTACCAGACCCACCCTGCCTCAGCACAGCTCTACCAGACCCGCCCTGCCTCAGCACAACTCTACCAGACCCGCCCTGCCTCAGCACAGCTCTACCAGACCCGCCCTGCCTCAGCACAGCTCTACCAGACCCGCCCTGCCTCAGCACAGCTCTACCAGACCCGCCCTGCCTCAGCACAGCTCTACCAGACCCGCCCTGCCTCAGCACAGCTCTACCAGACCCGCCCTGCCTCAGCACAGCTCTACCAGACCCACCCTGACTCAGCACAGCTCTACTAGACCCGCCCTGCCTCAGCACAGCTCTACTAGACCCCCCCCCGACTCAGCACAGCTCTACCAGACCCGCCCTGCCTCAGCACAGCTCTACCAGACCCACCCTGACTCAGCACAGCTCTACTAGACCCGCCCTGCCTCAGCACAGCTCTACTAGACCCCCCCCCCGACTCAGCACAGCTCTACCAGACCCACCCTGCCTCAGCACAGCTCTACCAGACCCACCCTGACTCAGCACAGCTCTACTAGACCCGCCCTGCCTCAGCACAGCTCTACTAGACCCCCCCCCCCCGACTCAGCACAGCTCTACCAGACCCACCCTGCCTCAGCACAGCTCTACTAGACCCACCCTGACTCAGCACAGCTCTACTAGACCCACCCTGCCTCAGCACAGCTCTACTAGACCCACCCTGACTCAGCACAGCTCTACCAGACCCGCCCTGCCTCAGCACAGCTCTACTAGACCCACCCTGCCTCAGCACAGCTCTACTAGACCCACCCTGCCTCAGCACAGCTCTACTAGACCCACACTGCCTCAGCACAGCTCTACTAGACCCACCCTGACTCAGCACAGCTCTACCAGACCCGCCCTGCCTCAGCACAGCTCTACTAGACCCACCCTGCCTCAGCACAGCTCTACTAGACCCCCCCCGACTCAGCACAGCTCTACTAGACCCACCCTGACTCAGCACAGCTCTACTAGACCCACCCTGACTCAGCACAGCTCTACTAGACCCCCCCCCCGACTCAGCACAGCTCTACTAGACCCACCCTGACTCAGCACAGCTCTACTAGACCCCCCCCGACTCAGCACAGCTCTACCAGACCCACCCTGCCTCAGCACAGCTCTACCAGACCCACCCTGCCTCAGCACAGCTCTACCAGACCCACCCCGACTCAACACAGCTCTACCAGACCCACCCTGCCTCAGCACAGCTCTACTAGACCCACCCTGCTTCAGCACAGCTCTACCAGACCCACCCTGCCTCAGCACAGCTCTACCAGACCCGCCCTGCCTCAGCACAGCTCTACTAGACCCACCCTGCCTCAGCACAGCTCTACCAGACCCACCCTGCCTCAGCACAGCTCTACCAGACCCACCCTGCCTCAGCACAGCTCTACCAGACCCGCCCTGCCTCAGCACAGCTCTACTAGACCCACCCTGCCTCAGCACAGCTCTACCAGACCCGCCCTGCCTCAGCACAGCTCTACTAGACCCACCCTGCCTCAGCACAGCTCTACCAGACCCGCCCTGCCTCAGCACAGCTCTACTAGACCCACCCTGCCTCAGCACAGCTCTACCAGACCCCCCCCTGACTCAGCACAGCTCTACCAGACCCACCCTGCCTCAGCACAGCTCTACCAGACCCGCCCTGCCTCAGCACAGCTCTACTAGACCCACCCTGCCTCAGCACAGCTCTACTAGACCCACCCTGCCTCAGCACAGCTCTACTAGACCCACCCTGACTCAGCACAGCTCTACCAGACCCGCCCTGCCTCAGCACAGCTCTACTAGACCCACCCTGCCTCAGCACAGCTCTACCAGACCCACCCTGCCTCAGCACAGCTCTACCAGACCCGCCCTGCCTCAGCACAGCTCTACCAGACCCGCCCTGCCTCAGCACAGCTCTACCAGACCCGCCCTGCCTCAGCACAGCTCTACCAGACCCGCCCCGACTCAGCACAGCTCTACCAGACCCGCCCTGCCTCAGCACAGCTCTACCAGACCCGCCCCGACTCAGCACAGCTCTACCAGACCCGCCCTGCCTCAGCACAGCTCTACCAGACCCGCCCTGCCTCAGCACAGCTCTACCAGACCTGCCCTGTCTCAGCACAGCTCTACTAGACCCACCCTGCCTCAGCACAGCTCTACCAGACCCACCCTGCCTCAGCACAGCTCTACCAGACCCGCCCTGCCTCAGCACAGCTCTACCAGACCCGCCCTGCCTCAGCACAGCTCTACCAGACCCGCCCTGCCTCAGCACAGCTCTACCAGACCCGCCCTGCCTCAGCACAGCTCTACCAGACCCGCCCTGCCTCAGCACAGTTCTACCAGACCCGCCCCGACTCAGCACAGCTCTACTAGACCCCCCCCGACTCAGCACAGCTCTACCAGACCCCCCCCCCGACTCAGCACAGCTCTACCAGACCCACCCTGACTCAGCACAGCTCTACTAGACCCCGCCCGCCTCAGCACAGCTCTACCAGACCCGCCCTGCCTCAGCACAGCTCTACCAGACCCGCCCTGCCTCAGCACAGCTCTACCAGACCCGCCCTGCCTCAGCACAGCTCTACCAGACCCGCCCCGACTCAGCACAGCTCTACTAGACCTCCCCCGACTCAGCACAGCTCTACCAGACCCCCCCCCCGACTCAGCACAGCTCTACCAGACCCACCCTGCCTCAGCACAGCTCTACCAGACCCGCCCTGCCTCAGCACAGCTCTACCAGACCCGCCCTGCCTCAGCACAGCTCTACCAGACCCGCCCCGACTCAGCACAGCTCTACTAGACCCCCCCCCGACTCAGCACAGCTCTACCAGACCCCCCCGACTCAGCACAGCTCTACCAGACCCCCCCCCGACTCAGCACAGCTCTACCAGACCCCCCCCCCCCGACTCAGCACAGCTCTACCAGACCCCCCCCCTGACTCAGCACAGCTCTACTAGACCCCCCCCCCCCCGACTCAGCACAGCTCTACTAGACCCACCCTGACTCAGCACAGCTCTACTAGACCCACCCTGACTCAGCACAGCTCTACTAGACCCGCCCCGACTCAGCACAGCTCTCCCAGACCCACCCTGACTCAGCACAGCTCTACTAGACCCCCCCCCGACTCAGCACAGCTCTACCAGACCCACCCTGCCTCAGCACAGCTCTACCAGACCCACCCTGCCTCAGCACAGCTCTACCAGACCCACCCTGCCTCAGCACAGCTCTACCAGACCCGCCCTGCCTCAGCACAGCTCTATTAGACCCACCCTGCCTCAGCACAGCTCTACCAGACCCACCCTGACTCAGCACAGCTCTACCAGACCCGCCCTGCCTCAGCACAGCTCTACTAGACCCACCCTGCCTCAGCACAGCTCTACCAGACCCACCCTGCCTCAGCACAGCTCTACCAGACCCACCCTGCCTCAGCACAGCTCTACCAGACCCGCCCTGCCTCAGCACAGCTCTACTAGACCCACCCTGCCTCAGCACAGCTCTACTAGACCCACCCTGCCTCAGCACAGCTCTACTAGACCCACCCTGCCTCAGCACAGCTCTACCAGACCCGCCCTGCCTCAGCACAGCTCTACCAGACCCGCCCTGCCTCAGCACAGCTCTACCAGACCCGCCCTGCCTCAGCACAGCTCTACCAGACCCGCCCCGACTCAGCACAGCTCTACCAGACCCGCCCTGCCTCAGCACAGCTCTACCAGACCCGCCCCGACTCAGCACAGCTCTATCAGACCCGCCCTGCCTCAGCACAGCTCTACCAGACCCGCCCTGCCTCAGCACAGCTCTACCAGACCCGCCCTGCCTCAGTACAGCTCTACTAGACCCACCCTGCCTCAGCACAGCTCTACCAGACCCGCCCTGCCTCAGCACAGCTCTACCAGACCCGCCCTGCCTCAGCACAGCTATACCAGACCCGCCCTGCCTCAGCACAGCTCTACCAGACCCGCCCTGCCTCAGCACAGCTCTACCAGACCCGCCCCGACTCAGCACAGCTCTACCAGACCCGCCCTGCCTCAGCACAGCTCTACCAGACCCGCCCCGACTCAGCACAGCTCTACTAGACCTCCCCCGACTCAGCACAGCTCTACCAGACCCCCCCCCCGACTCAGCACAGCTCTACCAGACCCACCCTGCCTCAGCACAGCTCTACCAGACCCGCCCTGCCTCAGCACAGCTCTACCAGACCCGCCCTGCCTCAGCACAGCTCTACCAGACCCGCCCCGACTCAGCACAGCTCTACTAGACCCCCCCCCGACTCAGCACAGCTCTACCAGACCCCCCCCGACTCAGCACAGCTCTACCAGACCCCCCCCCGACTCAGCACAGCTCTACCAGACCCCCCCCCCGACTCAGCACAGCTCTACCAGACCCCCCCCCTGACTCAGCACAGCTCTACTAGACCCCCCCCCCCGACTCAGCACAGCTCTACTAGACCCACCCTGACTCAGCACAGCTCTACTAGACCCACCCTGACTCAGCACAGCTCTACTAGACCCGCCCCGACTCAGCACAGCTCTACCAGACCCACCCTGACTCAGCACAGCTCTACTAGACCCCCCCCCGACTCAGCACAGCTCTACCAGACCCACCCTGCCTCAGCACAGCTCTACCAGACCCACCCTGCCTCAGCACAGCTCTACCAGACCCACCCTGCCTCAGCACAGCTCTACCAGACCCGCCCTGCCTCAGCACAGCTCTATTAGACCCACCCTGCCTCAGCACAGCTCTACCAGACCCACCCTGACTCAGCACAGCTCTACCAGACCCGCCCTGCCTCAGCACAGCTCTACTAGACCCACCCTGCCTCAGCACAGCTCTACCAGACCCACCCTGCCTCAGCACAGCTCTACCAGACCCACCCTGCCTCAGCACAGCTCTACCAGACCCGCCCTGCCTCAGCACAGCTCTACTAGACCCACCCTGCCTCAGCACAGCTCTACTAGACCCACCCTGCCTCAGCACAGCTCTACTAGACCCACCCTGCCTCAGCACAGCTCTACCAGACCCGCCCTGCCTCAGCACAGCTCTACCAGACCCGCCCTGCCTCAGCACAGCTCTACCAGACCCGCCCTGCCTCAGCACAGCTCTACCAGACCCGCCCCGACTCAGCACAGCTCTACCAGACCCGCCCTGCCTCAGCCCAGCTCTACCAGACCCGCCCTGCCTCAGCACAGCTCTACCAGACCCGCCCTGCCTCAGTACAGCTCTACTAGACCCACCCTGCCTCAGCACAGCTCTACCAGACCCGCCCTGCCTCAGCACAGCTCTACCAGACCCGCCCTGCCTCAGCACAGCTATACCAGACCCGCCCTGCCTCAGCACAGCTCTACCAGACCCGCCCTGCCTCAGCACAGCTCTACCAGACCCGCCCCGACTCAGCACAGCTCTACCAGACCCGCCCTGCCTCAGCACAGCTCTACCAGACCCGCCCCGACTCAGCACAGCTCTACTAGACCCCCCCCTGCCTCAGCACAGCTCTACCAGACCCACCCTGACTCAGGACAGCTCTACTAGACCCCGCCCTGCCTCAGCACAGCTCTACCAGACCCGCCCTGCCTCAGCACAGCTCTACCAGACCCGCCCTGCCTCAGCACAGCTCTACCAGACCCGCCCTGCCTCAGCACAACTCTACCAGACCCGCCCCGACTCAGCACAGCTCTACTAGACCCCCCCCCGACTCAGCACAGCTCTACCAGACCCCCCCCCGACTCAGCACAGCTCTACCAGACCCACCCTGACTCAGCACAGCTCTACTAGACCCCGCCCTGCCTCAGCACAGCTCTACCAGACCCGCCCTGCCTCAGCACAGCTCTACCAGACCCGCCCTGCCTCAGCACAGCTCTACCAGACCCGCCCTGCCTCAGCACAGCTCTACCAGACCCGCCCCGACTCAGCACAGCTCTACTAGACCCCCCCCGACTCAGCACAGCTCTACCAGACCCCCCCCCGACTCAGCACAGCTCTACCAGACCCACCCTGCCTCAGCACAGCTCTACCAGACCCGCCCTGCCTCAGCACAGCTCTACCAGACCCGCCCTGCCTCAGCACAGCTCTACCAGACCCGCCCCGACTCAGCACAGCTCTACCAGACCCACCCTGACTCAGCACAGCTCTACTAGACCCCGCCCTGCCTCAGCACAGCTCTACCAGACCCGCCCTGCCTCAGCACAGCTCTACCAGACCCGCCCTGCCTCAGCACAGCTCTACCAGACCCGCCCTGCCTCAGCACAGCTCTACTAGACCCCCCCCCGACTCAGCACAGCTCTACCAGACCCCCCCCCGACTCAGCACAGCTCTACTAGACCCCGCCCTGCCTCAGCACAGCTCTACCAGACCCGCCCTGCCTCAGCACAGCTCTACCAGACCCGCCCTGCCTCAGCACAGCTCTACCAGACCCGCCCTGCCTCAGCACAGCTCTACCAGACCCGCCCTGCCTCAGCACAGCTCTACCAGACCCGCCCCGACTCAGCACAGCTCTACCAGACCCCCCCCCGACTCAGCACAGCTCTACCAGACCCACCCTGCCTCAGCACAGCTCTACCAGACCCGCCCTGCCTCAGCACAGCTCTACCAGACCCGCCCTGCCTCAGCACAGCTCTACCAGACCCGCCCTGCCTCAGCACAGCTCTACCAGACCCGCCCCGACTCAGCACAGCTCTACTAGACCCCCCCCCCCGACTCAGCACAGCTCTACCATACTCCCCCCCGACTCAGCACAGCTCTACCAGACCCCCCCCCCGACTCAGCACAGCTCTACCAGACCCCCCCCCCGACTCAGCACAGCTCTACCAGACCCCCCCCTGACTCAGCACAGCTCTACCAGACCCCCCCCCCGACTCAGCACAGCTGAGGCCATATATGTCAAATCTAATTTCATCCCAATTTGTTTTATATTTTATATATATTTATCAAGAAGCTGATTAAACAGCATGATCATTACACAGGTGCAACAGTTGAAGAACATAGGCACATCTAGGTGCTGGAGTTGTAGGCTGTAGGGGGCTGTAGGTACTCCTGGAAAACAGAAAGGAGAACGCTGCACACTGCTGTTCCCAGGTGATATTTATTTATAACTACGTTTCCACCCTTAGGTCTTCATCAGGCATCCACATCCCAGGTGGGGGTGGAAGGTCCTGTATATATATAGGGGCAGTACTCAGTGACATCACTTCCTGAAACAGGAGGTAACAAAATGTATAACATAGGGTCACAATATTAACATTCAATGTATCAAAATATATGATCACACACAAGGACTGTGATCCGTATTTACAGTAATATACAGTTGAAGTCGGAACTTTACATACACTTAGGTTGGAGTCATTAAAACAAATTTTTCAACCACTCCACAAATTTCTTGTTAACAAACTATAGTTTTGGCAAGTCGGTTAGGACATCTACTTTGTGCATGACACAAGTAATCTTTCCAACAATTGTTTACAGGCAGATTATTTCATTTATAATTCACTGTATCACAATTCTAGTGGGTCAGAAGTTTACATACACTAAGTTGACTTTGCCTTTAAACAGCTTGGAAAATTCCATACAATTATGTAATGGCTTTAGATTCTTCTGATAGGCTAATTGACATCATTTGAGTCAATTGGAGGTGTACCTGTGGATGTATTTCAAGGCCTACCTTCAAACTCAGTGCCTCTTTGCTTGACATCATGGGAAAATCAAAAGAAATCCGCCAAGACCTCAGAAAGAAAATTGTAGACCTCCAGAAGTCTGGTTCATCCTTGGGAGCAATTTCCAAATGCCTGAAGGTACCACGTTCATCTGTACAAACAATAGTACGCAAGTATAAACACCATGGGACCACGCAGCTGTCATACCGCTCAGGAAGGAGATGCGTTCTGTCTCCTAGAGATGAACAAAGTGCAAATCAATCCCAGAACAACAGCAAAGGACCTTGTGAAGATGCTGGAGGAAACAGGTACAAAAGTATCTATATCCACAGTAAAACGAGTCCTATATCGACATAACCTGAAACGGCGCTCAGCAAGGAAGAAGCCACTGCTCCAAAACCGCCATAAAAAAGACAGACTACGGTTTGCAACTGCACATGGGGACAAAGATCGTACATTTTGGAGAAATGTCCTCTGGTCTGATGAAACAAAAATAGAACAGTTTGGCCATAATGACCATCGTTATGCTTGGAGCCATTTTGCCACAACTTTGGAAGTATGCTTGGGGTCATTGTCCATTTGGAAGACCCATTTGTGACCAAGCTTTAACTTCCTGACTGATATCTTGAGATGTTGCTTCAATATATCCACATAATTTTCCTTTCTCATGATGCCATCTATTTTGTGAAGTGCACCAGTCCATCCTGCAGCAAAGCACCCCCACAACATGATGCTGTCACCCCGTGCTTCACGGTTGGGATGGTGTTCTTCGGCTTGCAAGCCTCCCCCTTTTTCCTCCAAACATAAAGATTTTGTAACGCTCTGGGTGTCGGGGGGTGTGAAGTCAGGCGCAGGAACAACAGAGAGTTCAATATAGTGCTTTTAATGCACACACGGTAAACAACGTCCCCACGAAAACACTGGGTGTACAAACAAATGCCCCATACACGGGGGACGAAAAAACAGTCAAAATACACTCTACGAATTAAATAAACAATACGTTCGTCTACTCCCGATACCAAGGTACAACTGATCAATCCCGCACAAAGAAACGGGCGGGCTGGCTGACTAATAAAGCCCAACTAATTATAATCACCTCAACACAGGTGTAACAAATAAACACATAAGGAGGGGGAGGAAAAAGAGTCAGTGGCAGCTAGTAGGCCGGCGACGACGACCGCCGAGCGCCACCCGAACGGGAAGGGGAGTCACCTTCGGTCGGAGTCGTGACAGATTTGTGTGTGTGTGTCCGTGCACGCATGGGCATCGGTTGTGTGAGAAAGACAGTGATAAAGGAGCTTTGAATAAACACATTTGTTCAGAAGTCTCACACAGGTCTCCTTTCTCAACCATAGAAAAATGATTAGCTTTGGTAAAAGGTTTGGTAATTCTATGGTGTAAATTGTTATCATTTCACATTCTTACCCTTTCTCTCCGGAGCAGTTTTCTTTTCCCTCCTTATACCACTGCCACATTCCACAAGAGACAAGACAGCACTAAGTTTGTGTGTCTGTGTGTATGTCAAATCAAATCAGATTTCTTGGTCACATAAACTTATTTAGCAGATGTTATTTTGGGTGTAGTGAAATGCTTGTGTTCCTAGCTCCAACAGTGCAGTAATATTTAACAATACACAACAAAACACACAAATCTAAAGCAAAAGAATGGAATTAAGAAATATATAAATATTAGATTGAGCAATGTTGGAGTGGCATTGACTCTTATACAGTAGAATAGAATACAGTATATACACACACACACATTCCCCCCCCTCTACATTACAACATACAAAAATATAGAAATGACAAAATAGCTAAATGAACTGCGTTAACAAGGCCACCTGTTTCATTGTCCTCTGTCTCTCTCTGTCCTGTGTTGCACAACAATCTACACCGTGTGGCAGATATAACGGACGCCTTGTTTAGGACGAACAGAGGGAAAGGGGGGGGGGGGGTGGACGGGGTAGAGAGACCGAGAGAAAGAGATGCTCCAGCTGTGAGGGACAAGACAACAAAACAGCATCTCTTTGACATGCAGGCGGGAGAGAAGAGGCAGGGGCTGAACACACTGGCATTGTTTAAGAGGGGGAGTGGAGGGAGGGTTAGCCGATAAGGTTAGAAAGAAAAGGAGAGATTGATAATTCCCTGTTGGCTGGGGAGTCTGGACATAAACCTCCCTCATTACTGGCGCAGAGCATGGGGGGACGGGAGCCTCCATTTCTATCCTGACAATAGAGAAAATATTATTTATCTTGAGCAAAGGAGTTCAAGTAATTCAAAGATATCGAACTTGGTTAGGAGCCCTATCAGTGTCCGCTGAGGAAGAACAGAGGTGTATAACGTCTATGATACCGAGTGTTCAGAGCTGGAGGGCACAATTACACAGTACAGGGGCCTAAGACTGAAACGGATAGCGTGACACAGTGACTGGGAGGGCTGTAGATACTGTAGTGGGCTGTAGATACTGTACATACTATAGGGGGCTGTAGATGCTGTAGGGGGCTGTAGATGCTGTAGGGGGCTGTAGATGCTGTAGGGGGCTGTAGATACTGTAGGGGGCTGTAGATACTGTAGGGGGCTGTAGATACTGTAGGGGGCTGTAGATACTGTAGGGGGCTGTAGATACTGTAGGGGGCTGTAGATGCTGTAGGGGGCTGTAGATACTGTAGGGGGCTGTAGATACTGTAGGGGGCTGTAGATACTGTAGGGGGCTGTAGATACTGTACGGGGGCTGTAGATACTGTACATACTGTAGGGGGCTGTAGATACTGTAGGGGGCTGTAGATACTGTAGGGGGCTGTAGATTCTGTAGGTGGCTGTAGATGCTGTAGGGGGCTGTAGATACTGTAGGGGGCTGTAGATGCTGTAGGGGGCTGTAGATACTGTAGGGCGCTGTAGATACTGTAGGGGGCTGTAGATACTGTAGGGGGCTGTAGATACTGTAGGGGGCTGTAGATGCTGTAAAGGGCTGTAGATACTGTAGGGGGCTGTAGATACTGTAGGGGGCTGTAGATACTGTAGGGGGCTGTAGATACTGTAAGGGGCTGTAGATACTGTAGGGGGCTGTAGATACTGTAGGGGGCTGTAGATACTGTAGGGGGCTGTAGATACTGTAGGGGGCTGTAGATACTGTAGGGGGCTGTAGATGCTGTAGGGGGCTGTAGATACTGTAGGGGGCTGTAGATACTGTACGGGGCTGTAGATGCTCTAGGGGGCTGTAGATACTGTAGGGGGCTATGTAGCCTGTAGGGGGCT
Organism: Salvelinus alpinus; assembly: GCF_045679555.1. Lineage (NCBI taxonomy): Eukaryota > Metazoa > Chordata > Actinopteri > Salmoniformes > Salmonidae > Salvelinus > Salvelinus alpinus. The sequence continues at coordinate 615,891 of NC_092094.1, forward strand.
GTATATGCTGTAGGGGGCTGTATATACTGTAGGAGGCTGTGTAGCCTGTAGTGGGCTGTAGATACTGTAGGGGGCTGTAGATACTGTAGGGGGCTGTAGATGCTGTAGGGGGCTGTAGATGCTGTAGGGGGCTGTAGATACTGTAGGGGGCTGTAGATACTGTAGGGGGCTGTAGATGCTGTAGGGGGCTGTAGATACTGTAGGGGGCTGTAGATGATGTAGGGGGCTGTAGATACTGTAGAGGGCTGTAGATGCTGTAGGGGGCTGTAGATACTGTAGGGGGCTGTAGATGCTGTAGGGTGCTGTAGATGCTGTAGGGGGCTGTAGATACTGTAGGGGGCTGTAGATGCTGTAGGGTGCTGTAGATGCTGTAGGGGGCTGTAGATACTGTAGAGGGCTGTAGATGCTGTAGGGGGCTGTAGATACTGTAGGGGGCTGTAGATACTGTAGGGGGCTGTAGATGCTGTAGGGGGCTGTAGATTCTGTAGGGGGCTGTAGATACTGTAGGGGGCTGTAGATACTGTAGGGGGCTGTAGATTCTGTAGGGGGCTGTAGATTCTGTAGGGGGCTGTAGATACTGTAGGGGGCTGTAGATACTGTAGGGGGCTGTAGATGCTGTAGGGGGCTGTAGATTCTGTAGGGGGCTGTAGATACTGTAGGGGGCTGTAGATGCTGTAGGGGGCTGTAGATTCTGTAGGGGGCTGTAGATACTGTAGGGGGCTGTAGATACTGTAGGGGGCTGTAGATTCTGTAGGGGGCTGTAGATACTGTAGGGGGCTGTAGATGCTGTAGGGGGCTGTAGATTCTGTAGGGGGCTGTAGATTCTGTAGGGGGCTGTAGATACTGTAGGGGGCTGTAGATACTGTAGGGGGCTGTAGATGCTGTAGGGGGCTGTAGATTCTGTAGGGGGCTGTAGATTCTGTAGGGGGCTGTAGATACTGTAGGGGGCTGTAGATACTGTAGGGGGCTGTAGATGCTGTAGGGGGCTGTAGATTCTGTAGGGGGCTGTAGATTCTGTAGGGGGCTGTAGATTCTGTAGGGGGCTGTAGATGCTGTAGGGGGCTGTAGATGCTGTAGGGGGCTGTAGATGCTGTAGGGGGCTGTAGATGCTGTAGGGGGCTGTAGATGCTGTAGGGGGCTGTAGATACTGTAGGGGGCTGTAGATACTGTAGGGGGCTGTAGATTCTGTAGGGGGCTGTAGATGCTGTAGGGGGCTGTAGATTCTGTAGGGGGCTGTAGATGCTGATTAGAAGATCTGAATAGTAAATGTTACTTATAGGCTGATTTTTACTGCATGCGAGGGAAACACAGGTTATGTTACGCTGGAAACACATAGGACAGTTGGATCTATACTGATCTGTACATGTAGTTTAGAGTCTCCATTGACTCTAGTGATACTGATCTGTACATGTAGTTTAGAGTCTCCATTGACTCTAGTGATACTGATCTGTACATGTAGTTTAGAGTCTCCATTGACTCTAGTAGATACTGATCTGTACATGTAGTTTAGAGTCTTCATTGACTCTAGTAGATACTGATCTGATCTGTACTGTACATGTAGTTTAGAGTCTCCATTGACTCTAGTAGATACTGATCTGTTGGACACTGTCAGTGAAGAAAAAAGAAACGTCCATTTCTGTAACTATCAAGTGTAATTGTACATTATTTAGAGTTTTGTACTTTCAAAGACAAATATTCAGAATATTTTTTACTTCACTTTATTACATTTAGTGTTGCAGGGACAGTAATCAACATTACATGTGCCAGTTTTAGCCAGCTGGCTCATCTGGGCAGGTTACTTCGTTTGCAAATATTATTAGATTAAACTAATTTGCCAAAATGTGAACATAATTGCAAGAGAAAGCCCAGTTTATGGTATATATTCTATAATGAAAGGGATAACTACAATCAGAATTGAGGTACATTTCTTTTTCAATTCCAGTCAGCTCAGAAATTTAGCCAAATTCCCATTCCACAATTCCGTAATTGAAAAGCATTTATTGGAATTGACCCCAAACCTGACTACAGTGATAAGAAAACTAGCAGAAGAAGTCCTAACCTGAGACCATAGCCAAGTCACTTTGGGCTGTATGCGCACACATAGACAGATTTCTATAAACAGATGTCTTATTATGACTATCATTACAAATATCCTATGTTATATTTATTTTATATTGCACCAAATTAAAATCACATTTGTTGTAACTTATATAATAGCTAGCATTTCATGTGCCCTACTTTTACGCACAAAATGACGTGTCAAATAGGAAAGTATTTAGTCGACAGTAGGTTACTATAGCTTAGCTACTGATGTCATCACAATGTAGGAATCACATCCATCACCCATGGAGGTTTTAACACACCTCCTCTCTTTCCAGTCCAACACACACACACACATTGCAGTCCCAAAAAATCTAAGAAAAATCACGTTGAATCAACGTGGGAAACGAATTGGATTTGCAAAAACTCATCAACATAAGGGCATTTCGTATTTTTGTCACCAAACTTTTATTAACATAAATCCAATGACAGTGAAATATTTTGTAGATTTTGTTTTGTTGATTCACATTACTTGACAACTCAATCAAAACTGAACTGACGTCCGTGCCCAGTGGGCAGGCTCTGTGGCCCGGTAGGTCATCCAGAGAGCGCAAGAAACGACGAAGGGGAGGGCATCTACAAGGAGCGGAGGAAGTCAAGTGCTGGACATTAACTATCGTAAAAGTTTCCCCGAGGAGTCCAACTTCGGTATATATCGCTGTAATCAATGAGGCAACGAAATATATAAAAGAAAAATCGAACAAAATCGAAGAAATACTCTGGGACAATAGATAATGTTGGATGGATAGTTTTCCAACGCGGAATTCGCGTTGTGCGACTTCCCTATGGCTATTTCTAATTAGAGCCACAACTGAATGAAGACATAATGCTTCCTGTTGTCTCTTATTTGGATAGTTGTTGTGTTTAAAAAAGCTATTTTTGGAAGCGTTGACGCGTTTAGCGAATATGAACCTATTTACAGGGGACTGGAATAAGTTTGTCAGGTGTTAGCTGTTGCAAGAGTATATGTATGTGAGATGATAATTCCACATTAGAACTATAGTTGCCAAAAAGCAGAGACATTTAGACACGCCGCTGGTCCGGACTACGGGATGTATCTGTGAGTTGACCCGATATATAACGACAACTGTTTCGGTCGTACTCATACGGAGGGGGTCGTTAATGGAGCTTCATAGTGGGACCCGCTAGGATGGACGTGGTTGATGAAACCGAAGCGTTACAGAGATTTTTTGAGGGTAAGAACAATAAACATGTATGTATAATATAGGCTTTGTCTATGGGGTTGTGTTTACATTTAAATGTGCGTTGGAAATAAGGGCCCGGGTTGCACCTGAATGAATCGCACCCTTGTCACCAGAACGCACACACCTGGTTTGGAATATTCTTATCAAAAGAAACCCTGTGTGGAATACATTTGGGAGATGGTTGTTCTTCTCATTATTTCTTTAAAAAATGATCTCCCAATATTATATATCATATTAGCCAAGGGTAATTATTGTCCCAGTTTTGGCCAGCCGGCTTATTTTCAACTGCAGTCCCTGGACAGGTTATTATCAGAGCTGATAGTTTAAACATGAAGAAGAGAGAGCAGAGTATTGATTGTAACCTGGATAAGAATGATCTTGGGAACTTTGACCCTTTAATTTGACCCCTAAGGCTGTAGAAAAAAAAGGCTCTTGAAGATGAATTATTGGCGTCCCATAAATAACTTTGAAATACAAAGATAAAACTGAAACAAGAAGTGATGATGATGATGATAAGTTGTAGGAGTTGGAAGATGGAGAGAATTGGGAGTTCTGAGGAAACACGGAGAGGGGGAGCTGTATGCAACAGTAAGATAAATTACCTGAATGTAGCATTTTTAGTTGGCCCAAATTCAGCTCCAACATGAGAAAACGGGTTTGCTCAATTTGTCTCATATGTTAATTTAACTAAAAATGATTCTTATTATGGCATCTTACCTTTAAAAAAAGAAATACCTTTGGAACTTTGGAACACACAATGTTTTCAACTGATGTATTTGACACATGTTGACGTACACGATTACATTGTGCATGCTAATTTACCGTGCACAGTCATTATTATTCAACATGTCCTCACCTGGGATTTGAACTCACAACCTCTTGGTTCACAGCATTCCTGTATTCCTGCTACGCCACCATGACTGAGTCAATGACCGATTACACCTGTATTGATACACTTTGGACTTCAAAGTAAATCTCAGCTCTGTTTAAAAGTACACTCAATTTTATATATAAAAAACTATTTTATATATCATCGTGATTTAGTAACATTAAAATAGAGTAATATGCCCCACAGACATTAGACAACTATACAGAAAAACCCCTCACATTTCTTAAATAGGTAAATGATGAGAACAGTCAAAATTACCTGACCATTGACACAGACATGGTGTTATGAGGTTGTGAGTTCAAATCCCAGGTGAAGACATTAGTTGAATAATAATTCATGTATAAATGAACAATGTCATGATGTATGTCAACGTGTGTCAAATAGGTAAGTTGGAAACATCTGTTAAAAGAACTGTGTGTGTGGCTCGTTCCAAAGCCTTTTAAAGGTAAAACATCAAAACAATAATAATTTCTAGCCAATTGAGCAAAACATTTTAAGTTGACTGAATGTTGGCCTACATTTTTTCACGTTGGAACTAAGTTTTGGCCAATTAAACATTGTACGTTCAGGTAACACTTTGACGGAAAAGTTGAGTAAAATTACATTTTAAAAAGGCGGTGGAACTAGTAACTCAATAATAATTAGTTAAAGCAACTTTTTACAGTGTATTAACCTATTATGGACCAGCTACAGTGCATTAACCTATTATGGACCAGCTACAGTGTATTAACCTATTATTGACCAGCTACAGTGCATTCACCTATTATGGACCAGCTACAGTGTACTAACCTATTATGGACCAGCTACAGTGTATTAAGGACCAGCTACAGTGTATTAACCTATTATGGACCAGCTACAGTGTATTAAGGACCAGCTACAGTGTATTAACCTATTATGGACCAGCTACAGTGTATTAACCTATTATGGACCATCTACAGTGTACTAACCTATTATGGACCAGCTACAGTGTATTAACCTATTATGGACCAGCTACAGTGTACTAACCTATTAGGGACCAGCTACAGTGTATTAACCTATTATGGACCAGCTACAGTGTACTAACCTATTATGGACCAGCTACAGTTTGAGTTTGAGTTTATTTTTATTTTTACAGGGACGGTGCACATTAATCAACGTTTCAGTAAAAGTGCCGGTTTTAGCCAGCCGGCTAAT